>NW_003303521.1:53044-54780 GCF_000142945.1 Phytophthora infestans T30-4 | reverse complement strand
GCGCAAGACGCACTTGTCCAAGTTGGCATACAACTTATTAGTGCGCATGCACTCGAGCACCGCTCGCAAGTGGTCAATGTGGTTATCCACGTCTGACTTTCCGTGCTCGGCACGACTATGGACGAATATATCGTCAAAGTACGTCTGAGCGTACGTCCGGTGGGGCCGAAACAACTGCGTCACAAGACGATTGAACGTTGCTGGTGCGTTCGACAGCCCCTGGGGCATGACCAGCCACTCCCAGAGCATACCGCTCGGAGTACTCACCGCTGTCAGCGGAATGTCGCTCGCTCTCATGAGCAATTGGTAGTAACCATCGACCAAGTCGAGCGCGCTGTACAACGTACAGCCTACCATGTTGTTATGCAGAACATCCTTGCGAGGAATCGGCGTTTGCGCCGGGATAGTGGCCGCATTTAGCTTGTTAAAAGCATGAACAATGCGCCACTTGCCGTTCGGCTTTCTGACACAGAACGTGGGTGTCGAGTGCGGAGACTTACTCTCACGCACCATCCCTGCCTCGTGCTTCGCACGGAAGAATGCGTCAATGACGTCACACTGCTCTCTCGGCAAAGGCCATTGCCTTGTTACGCAGTATTTGGTTCCAGGAACCAGGTCAATCTCATGACACACGCCTCGATCCGGAGGCAGACCCGTCGGTGGGTCTTTCGAGACAACATCTCCATACTCCTTCACCACTGGGTAGAAGGGATCCGAAATCTTTGAGGATCGCCGATCCACTTCTTGCGCTCAGCGCCTTCTTGGTGTCCTCTAGGACCGCGTCGTCCACGACGGATGAGGAGTTCAACTCCTCCTCAGGTCCCAGCAAGACCACCTCGGCTAGCTCGCCTGCCTTTAAGGCTTCGCCGAACTCGGCAATGGACATCTCGTCCAGCTCTAGCAGAGTATCTGCAGCGGGCAGAGTATCAAGGCTGATATCGCCTTCTACCTCCCCCGTCACTCCGTTCACGAGTGTATACAGCTGTTCACAGCAATCACGTGGAGCATCACCGCTCGTCACGTTGGACACATCGTCCGACGTCGAAGACGTCACAGACGCCCTGCGTCTTCTTCTCCTCTCCCTCCGCGACCGAGCCCGGCCGGATGAGGGCGGTGTGGCGACATCTCCGTCACCACCACCGGGTGCAGCAGCACCATCACTCCTCGAAGAGGATACAGTGTCTCGCAAGACACTCGGCTGAAAGCCAAGAGGTTCTTGACCTTCACACAGTGAACTAGGTGTCACTTCACCTGCATCTCCTGGGCCACGCCCATGATGCCTCGACTCGCAGTCGACCGCGACCCTCGGGTCACGCAGCGGTAGGTCATCGACCAGGTTCGTACCACTCAGTGGATTACGCGCCACTCCGCGCTCGTCCTCACCAGGACCCAGCAGTTGGTCATTGACCTGACCTGCACCGCTCAGCGGATAACGTTCCGCACCACGTACGCCCTCAGGGCAAACAGCAACCTCGTTGCTAACAATTTCGGACATACCAATGGCCAGCACTACGGCCACCTCGGCCTCGTTCTCGCGCCAAAAGCGCTTCTGCTTCCTAGCCGAGGTGGTTCATGACTCACCAAAGCTCCACTAGGAGCAGGGTGCGACGCACCCAGCCGTTTTCGACTTCCAGTCGATCCATGGCTCATGGCGTTCCAGCCATGGCCATGCCAAGGATGAGGTCATACCTTCGCATCCAGGTCTAAGACCAAACAGCGTTCCACGCTATCGAAGT
>NW_003303521.1:48674-51895 GCF_000142945.1 Phytophthora infestans T30-4 | reverse complement strand
CTCCACGAAATTCCAGCTTCCAGGTAACCCGCAATCCCTGGGATTTGAACCGGGTACCGGGCGGCAGCAGCGGCGGGTCTGCGGCAGCGGTTGCATCCGGACAAGCTTATTTTACGCTTGGCTCGGACACCGGCGGTTCCATCCGCCAGCCGGCATCTTACTGTGGTGTAGTTGGACTTAAACCTACATACGGACGGGTATCCCGTTACGGCCTGGTTGCGTTTGCGTCTTCCCTGGACCAAATCGGTCCGATTACGAAAAACGTCGAGTTCATGATCTGTGACTTCTACACCGACTGAGCCCGACTCCACACCGACTGAGCCCGACTCCACACCGATTACGATACCAGATCGATCATTCGCAACTGGACCGGCATAACCAATCGACGCAAGATGCACCATGTACTGGAAGCGTTTGTCGTACTCTGCTTCCGTTTTTGCGTAGACAAGTAAGCTCACAACACCGCCCAGTTGCTCTTTCTGAGACCTCGAAAATCCGTAGTCAGCTGAAGCAATCTCTTCCCGTAGGTACTTCAGCACGTGGAATTGGCAAAGTAAGACTGTCACCCCTGGAAATGCCTTTTCAAGTACGGAAAGTTCTGTGAAATCCTTATCCACCAGCACACATTGAAGTCTTGACCACGCAGGATTGTTCGCTTTGAATTCCTCTATCGCTGTCAACAGGGTTTCATAGCGCTCATTTTGAAGCAGCGCGTGCTGCACAAACTGGCCCTTGCCGAACGTATCGTGTGCCATGAATGAAAAAACTTTATATTTAGACCGGTTCGTCCCGTGCGTTGCGTCAATCATCAGAACTTCAGGAAATTGGTCGAATAGTGTTCGCATGTGCTTTGTTTGCAATGTGATGCAAGTCGCAATTTCTGCGTATCCAATAGCACACAAAACAACAAATGTTAACTTCATGAATTGACATTAGACCTGATAAAAGCATTCACTCTACCTTGCCACCAACGTCGTCCAAAAAAACCCGACCAACGTTCCCTGGCACATCACCAAATTGCTTCATCCACTTCTTAAGCCGCTTGTCAGTGCTTGAAGGCCCATCGCGTTGTTCGCGAGCCTTTAGTTTCTGGACGAGGTTTTGCACATCTTTTGGGGTGGGGTTACTGTCGGTGTGCTTCATTAGGTGGCTGATGATACCAGACTTCTTGACACCTTTTTTTCGAAGTAGATCAACTGTAGTTAGCGTTGACTCGTCGAGGATAATGCGTTTCGATGGATGTGAAGAGAAAGCCAGGCTTGTCAGACGATGATTGTGCTCTAGTCGGCAACGAGTGATCCGCACAGCAAACGTCGTATTCTTTGTATCAACTACCTGGACGCAGACATTAATCTGTAGAGCATATATAACCACTGTCAGTCAGTGAACTACCCGATTGACCCCGACTGGACCCGACCAGTCCCGACCAGGCCGACATATATGTACCTGCGCCTTGTAGCCCTGTGCTCGAGTCTCTTGGTGTGGCCGCTTCGTAGCTACAGACTTGTACTTCCCTGAGTGCGTACAAACGAACGTCCTCGAATACTGTTCCCACGATGCTGGTATTTTAGCTGCTTTTGACTGTGACTTGTCAATCCTGGCATTGCGCTCTGCCACGCTGGTATTAGAGCGCGCCCTGAATATCTACAAGACAGATAGCACAAAATTAGTGGGACAGCGGGGTCAGACATCCGTTCAATAAATCTTGAATGAATCTCGCATACTTGAAACGTTTGGGCTTCATACGCAGCCAGGTACTCGTCGAAGGCCTCCCACGAGGCGAACTCCACCGTGTTGGGTGGTAATGCCACCACGCGTGCGGGGGGACCACCCTCGCTAGTGCTGCTGGTTAAATCGGTTACATCCGACACACTGAAAGCCTCGGAAGACTCTCCATCACCCGAACCAGCACCGCTCGCAGCGGGTGTTGGGAGCCAGACGTCGTCCTGGGAGTCTTCTCGGGGCGGCTCAGAATCGCTGCTGTCGCTCTCGTCGATCTCGCGCGCGACAGCCCCATTAGCGGCCTCTTCTGGACGGCTCGGACGCGGAGATCCATTTCCCCCTCCTGCAGCCTCACGATCGTTACGCTGTTCGAAATTTAGTGGCTGTCAGGCTGAATGGTATACATGGTACACACTGTATACATCGTACGGATGGGAGCGCGTCAAAAATTTGTAGGGGAAGGTTAACTCAGTCGGTCAATATAGTCACTCTCTTAAAAAATATGAAAAGTTTTCTATACCAATTCAAGTACAACCAACCAACAAAGCGTGCTGCCGTAAGAGCCTAGTCATTTCTCAATAATCTGCACAAGGAAGAGTTTGCAATGAATTCCTCTGACACGTCCCCGTGTAGTGGTTGCGTAGAGAGCGTTGGCAGCGTGCATCAATGTCCCGGGTGTTAACGATCAATGCATCCCTTTTGTGGGAGCCCCGTCGGGGACGAAGGTTTTGCTCAGTGCATTCGGTGTCCTGACGGCTCAAGTAAACTTCTGCTGTCCAGGACAGCTCCGCCAGATATTATGAAGAACCGTGTTGCACCCCACGAGGTGCGCCTCTAGTCAAGCTCGCCAATAATTGCAGCCTTCGCAAGAGCAGAATCTCATGTTCAGGCCGTTCAAACAAGGCTCGTCACAGCAACGTCACAACGCCGCAATCGCCACCACCAGAAACACAGCTACAAAGTTCAGCTTCGATGACAGCAGTGGTACGAGCGGTCATCTCGCCTGGGCGTAGTTCAGGCTTATGTAAGTCGTCTTTAGCTCAGGCGTCTCGACGACACACTCAACGAAAGAAGGTGCTCCGATGATTGGGGAAAACATAGCAGTTACACGGCGACGTTTAAGTTTTTTCCTAAAAGCGCTTGGACATTTTCCCCCTCAATATTACAAGTGTGGAACGCGGGAATTCGCAACCTCTATTAAGACGGGCGGGGGGGGGGGGGGCGGAATTCGAACAGGGTTCCTCGAAGCTGCTCGTGGGTCGACAGCATTGTCAGGACGGAGATCCAGTGGTAATGTCCGCATAAGCGGCAAGACTAGTATAGGAAGGGGTCGGCGTACGAGCCCGTGTGTATTATGGCTGTATCCTGTACTTCTATCTGAATTTGACCGACTACGGAAAGCAGGGTTGAAGTTTGATGAGCCCTTACCCCGCCAAATTGCGATCCGCCAGTTTCAAGTCCCTGGAGCAGAGTTTGCAGAGACGTCGGCGGATACGCAA
>NW_003303521.1:18298-21042 GCF_000142945.1 Phytophthora infestans T30-4 | reverse complement strand
TCTCCGCAAAAGGCTTTCTAACGGAAACCAATATCCGGTCAGCATATTGGGCATTAGGTAGTCACTTTAAAGCGCTTTGTTTCGTCTCCCCCAAAATGGGGATATCCTTACCTAGGTGATAATTGGTATTGAGCTCCATGTACTTACAGGGCCCAATGATGTTCTTAGACTATATTCACATCGGAAGGTGACCTCGTGCGAATTCGGAGGGATGATGGCAATTCGGCAGACACTCCGCATCCGGAGGCAATCGAGCATGAGATTGGCATGAAAGATCCGGAAATCGAACAACAGCATGAAAGGCAAGAGCGCTCACATCGCCGAGGCGGGGCACGAGGACGACTGTGCTGATCTGAATGTAGATTCAGACGATGGCGTGCAACAAGAAGATAAAAGACCGCCGGAGAGGGAAAATAAGAGCTCGAAGGCTGTGGCTAAGGGACGTCCAGAGTCGACGGGAAATCAAGCGGTGGCAAAGAGCAAGGGACTTTTGACGGAGACCAAGATGAAGCGAAATAATGGTGTTCCCACCCAGCAAGAGCTTCTGTTTGTGGGGGGAGCTGCCACGGTGTTAGTTGCGTACCTCCTTGCGTGTGTGTACAGCTTCTTTCACCCTGTAGTGTTCCCCTTATCGAACTACGAGGAGCTGTTCTCGGCGTACGATATCTCGAATGTTTCCGTGCACATTGTGAGCCCCGTGGGAAATTCAATAATCACGCCACAAGGTGTTTCATTCGAGTGGCAACTTGCCAACTTTCCCACTGAAGCTCTGCATTTGTATGGCGCCGAGGTTTTTCGATACGAATTATTTTTGGACGACGAGGTTTTCACGTCGGAAATAGGATTTCTTGCACTTGAAAGCGAAGACGACGATACTGAAGTGCTCAATCGCACTGTCGATTCCTCTCCGAAAATTCACACACGACGGGATATTTAAGCTTCATCTCGAAGTTACTATCACCATTCCTGGGCTAATCGAAGAGCTCACGACATACAAGAAAGATGTCTACGTCCGAAAGCCACCCACTCCCTCTATTGAGGACGAGGTACACCTATCACTAACGTCTCCCTTGGATGGTGCTATCTTCGAACGACATCAGTCTATTGTCCTCGAGTACACCGCCATGAATGTACAAACTCTCGAGTTGCTGATTGATGACGACATTTACTTGAAGAAAACCCACGCAATATGCTGCTGCGTGGACTCGGCGTGGGGCCGCACACACTCGGAGCGAAAGCCGTGAGCGACCAGAATAAAGTCACAGCGTCCAGTTTAGTGCATGTAGAGATAATGGAGTCAGCATAGGCGCTATTAAGTGTAATTGGATGGAGTTAGCGTATTACGGTACTGCACACGCTGTGAATTTCCCTGTAACGGGGAAGATATATGTATTTTAGCGGTAAGCGAGGTGTTCTCTCTATCCTCATCCACACTCTTACTGCCAGACCTTCTTAGGCTTCCAGTGGAAGTTCTCTTACAGACGCAGCAGGTTGCGCTCGAGCATGGCCACCGTGACCTTACCCACCAGTGGCACGTACTGCACGCCCTTTATCTTAAGCAGCTCGGCCTCGTCCACGTTCTTGAAGGACGCGACGTTGATGATGACCGTGTTTTCGCTGACCCACTCAAGCGGCAGCTTGTAGCTCTTAACGGGGACGCCAGTAATGATGACACGAGACTTCTTACACGCCGTCTCCTGCGTCTCTTCGCTCGGGATGAGCTTACCGCGACGGAATAGGTACAGCGAGTAAATGTCGGCGCTGTACACGTCAGCGCCGTCATTCGCAAGCATAGCAGCCAATGGGCGGCCGACAATGTATGAGACCTGGACGACGCAGTCTCAGAAACCAGAAGTCTTTTTAGTATTGATAGTCACTCGCCCGTTGAAACTTGGTTGATATTTTTATTTCTAACGGAGTCCATCAAGGGTGGAGCTCCAGCAATTCCCCTTCTGCCAAGTGTGGGGCGAGTAGTGTGTTAACGCTTACTTCTTCCGTCGTAAACACTGTCCAGACATCGTACACGACCTCTGCAAGTGAACGAGTAGGGGACGTTCGCTGTTAGGGTTATGAGCCCAAAATTAGAGTAAACTTCCAGAACTTACGTGAACGCTGACGGTGTCGTGGACGCTGCCTTTGATGTCAGACTTACTTGGTACTCCGTCTCCGACCGCGTCGCGACGGATGATGGCTGTATCAGCGCCTGCAGCGTCAGTAGCGGCTGGACCGGTAGGTCCGTTGGCTGGTGGTGCTGGCGGGATGCCTGTCCTTCAGTCTCCACAGCCGCAGTCTGTTTCTGCGTTGAGCTCACCAACTTCAACACTCATTTTGACTGGAACTCCAGTGGTGAACGCTTCAGCGAGGTTGCACGCTAATGAAGAACAACAACGAAGGATACCATTGCCACCGACTAACCTAGCGTTGGATGTGAACAAAAACCCACCAAAAATGGCAGGAAGCTTTAACCTCTATCGCGCTCAAGTTATGGCCTATTTACATCGATTTAATGCTTGGGGTCTGATCGATGGATCGAGACACTGAACCTCGAGGAAATAGCGGTCGAGTCTTTCCTGACCAACCTCAAAGTTGGGGAAGTTGCCGAGATGGTGCTCATAAGACCTGAGCCCACTCGGGAGAAGTTGAACGCCTCCTCTGTCCTGGACGAGGACGTAACTGGAAGAGCTGAACAAGCATCGTCAGACGCGCTCGGGTACAGAGATCCTTGAGAGCCCCAAGGATCCAGT
>NW_003303521.1:14996-17798 GCF_000142945.1 Phytophthora infestans T30-4 | reverse complement strand
ATCTGCGTCCTAACACAGTACGGGGTCCCAGGGTCCCCTGGCTCTCTTGCCTCGAATGGATCTACTTCCGTGTGATCCTCCCCGGATCCACCCCTTTCGGGTTCCGGTATCCGGGTGAATCCATAGAGGGCGTTATCGATCAGACGTTGGTAGATCTGGGGTGCGTTCTTCAATCTAAACGGCATCCGGTTCCACTCGAACAGTCCAAACGGTGTGATGAATGCGGATATCGTGCGAGCTCGATCCGTCATAGTAACTACCCAAAAACCGCTGGCCATGTCAAGAGAGCAGTACCAGAGTACTTTATCCAAATCTTCTAACAGCTCATTGATCAGAGGCATCGGATACACCATCAATCGAGTCAGGCTGTTAACCAGCCGGTAATCAATGCACAGACGTATATCCACCCCGTTCTTCTTGATGATGATTACCACCGGCGACGCCCACGGGGACGTTGAGAAGCTGATGATCCTGGCTTGCAGCAGGCCCTTAATCAGATCCGACAGTTTTTCTCGGAACTGAGGTGCCACCTTCCGCACCCTTTGAGCGATCGGTTTCGTGTCGCCGACATTGATGTCACATTTGACTCCGCGGGCAGCGGGCGGTAACGCATTACCTTTACCAATCAGCAGATGTCGGCTTTCCCAGATCTTCTGACGTAGATGTTCCACTTCAGCGGGTTCGTTCGCCCCTGGATCCACTTGGATATCATCAATCGTGACCTCCTCTGTGGTCAGTGGTACCTCCGGGATAACCGCCATGCCTTCTCCCAGATCCTCGGCGTGTAGATCCCCGCCTTCACGGTAGCAGACTTGTTCATCTTCGGTCTTTGTCTGATCCACCCTTGGATCCAGGCACCGCGACTCTCCTTCGACCGTCATCCCTTCTGTCTTCGTGGGGTCGGGTATCCTGGTACTGGGGAAGTCACCTGCCGGATCCAGCCGGTCCTCTAACGAGTCTAAACCCGACGGTTCGGGTTTGACTAGCGTTGCCACTCTCGATAGGGATCCAGGCACTTTATCCAGTGGAAAGCTTGGATCCACTTGTGGATCGGCGGGATCCGGCTGTTCGGCTTTAGCCCTCTGCAATCCTTCGTCCACCGACCCTGCGTTATCTAAGGGCCGACTCTAAATGAACGATCTTCTTGAGATCTACAAAAGAGGCTATTGGCAAGTGGGTTTTTCGCAGGCTGAAGTTGACGCTAATCATTTCTATGCTGCTATAATAATTACACATGCTCATCACGAATGGTGGTCAATGAAATGGGTGCCTTTGAGACTCAGTTACCAATTTGCGTCATCCAGACCAAGACCAACAAAACTTGAGAGAAAAGCATAAGAGAATGATGTACAAGCCACACACACCCATGGAGCTCGGCGACGCCGTGCTGGGTCAGATCACCCTGGCGCTTGTGTTTGTGTTCGACTACATGATTCCCGCAGTGCACCAAATCGTCCCTTGGGAAAAAAAAAAAAACTTGAATGTGGGGCGCGAACATCCCGGTAAGAAAATATATCTGGGGAAAACCTTAAGCGGAAGGCAAAATTTCAAAAAATTTTTTTTCCTGTCGGAAAGAGAAAGGCCCATTTGGCCAATCCCACCAGAACAGAAGCCCACCACCACGAAAAGCTAGCTATGAGTCGCTACTGTGTGCGCAGCAACTTCAGCTTCTACCCGATGTGGCGAGCAGTGCAAACTAGTTATAACGGTTGCATACTCTTTTTTAAATTATGAGCAGGAAACATGCTTCTTAAAGTATCCAATCACTAATATCGGTACTACTTCGTAATACGTACAGTACGGTATCACAGTACAGTTCGGCAGCATGTGCGTCAATTACACACATGGCTGTACTGACAAAGTTGTGCGGCTACAGAAGGCCAAACACTTGTATAAGCAACCAGAGTGTACGAAGCTTTTAACCAGGCCAAACGATTACTCATTCCGAGAGAGCGCCATCGCTGTAGTAATTCCGAATTCAGTTTTTTGGGCCCCGCAGAATCGCCTGAATTTTTCAATATCTGGAAACTCGGCATCAGGCATTTCCCACGAAAACGTTAGTAGTATGACATGGAACATTACGCCGGCAGTTTTTTTACTTTCCGTAATTTACCTGCGAGACCAGTCCTGGAACGTTCTTTCGAGGCAGCTGCTATTTTGACGACGCAACCTCTCGACCACCTGAGAGCGAAAGCAACGTCTTTTTGATCTTAAGGTTAAATTTAGAAACCGCTCAACCGGTGAAGAGCTAACCGACGTTGATTTGACGACGCCCACCTTATAGCAAGCCACGTCCTTTTTGGATTCTAAGAAGCTTTCCGGGACCGCTGGCGAACGACCACATTCCAAACTATACATGTACAGTTACTGTACCCCGTTTTCCGCGCCCTCGGACTTGATAAACTTCCGGATGCGATTGTCCTGAAATCTAAAAGAACTAGAGTTTGTAAGCTAAAGTCTGATTTATTTGCAAATCCTATATGGTCCACCCCCGCGAAAACGGGGTGTATTGATAAAGGCACTTGCTATTCAACCCGACTGGTGTGGAAGAGACAGGCTAATGGAGCCCGACAGCACCCGATCAATGCCCGACCATGCCCGACACAAAATAAGTCAGTTGAGCAATCAAGCGTCCGTATACGTATATCCGGATGTGAAGGACTTTGTGGTTTGAGCGTGCAAGTACGACCCGGGCATCATGTCATGAGCCATGAAAAACCTTTAATCCACTAAAGCCTCAATGGGGACCTGGGGTAAGTGGCCAAAATCCCAAATTCAACCCTGGGTGGAAAAGAAGCTAAC
>NW_003303521.1:4690-7863 GCF_000142945.1 Phytophthora infestans T30-4 | reverse complement strand
TACCCTACTGATGAGTTCGTTGTCTAAACAGTAATCCCACCCAGTACGAGAGGAACCGTTGGTTCAGATAATTGGTAACTGCGGTTAGCTGAAAAGCTAGTGCCGCCAAGCTACCATCTGTAGGATTATGGCTGAACGCCTCTAAGTCAGAATCCATGCTGGAATAGACGATTGAACGTTGCTGGTGCGTTCGACAGCCCCTGGGGCATGACCAGCCACTCCCAGAGCATACCGCTCGGAGTACTCACCGCTGTCAGCGGAATGTCGCTCGCTCTCATGAGCAATTGGTAGTAACCATCGACCAAGTCGAGCGCGCTGTACAACGTACAGCCTACCATGTTGTTCTGCAGAACATCCTTGCGAGGAATCGGCGTTTGCGCCGGGATAGTGGCCGCATTTAGCTTGTTAAAAGCATGAACAATGCGCCACTTGCCGTTCGGCTTTCTGACACAGAACGTGGGTGTCGAGTGCGGAGACTTACTCTCACGCACCATCCCTGCCTCGTGCTTCGCACGGAAGAATGCGTCAATGACGTCACACTGCTCTCTCGGCAAAGGCCATTGCCTTGTTACGCAGTATTTGGTTCCAGGAACCAGGTCAATCTCATGACACACGCCTCGATCCGGAGGCAGACCCGTCGGTGGGTCTTTCGAGACAACATCTCCATACTCCTTCACCACCGGGTAAAAGGGATCCGAAGGATCTTTGAGGATCGCCGATCCACTTCTTGCGCTCAGCGCCTTCTTGGTGTCCTCTAGGACCGCGTCGTCCACGACGGATGAGGAGTTCAACTCCTCCTCAGGTCCCAGCAAGACCACCTCGGCTAGCTCGCCTGCCTTTAAGGCTTCGCCGAACTCGGCAATGGACATCTCGTCCAGCTCTAGCAGAGCATCTGCAGCGGGCAGAGTATCAAGGCTGATATCGCCTTCTACCTCCCCCGTCACTCCGTTCACGAGTGTATACAGCTGCTCACAGCAATCACGTGGAGCATCACCGCTCGTCACGTTGGACACATCGTCCGACGTCGAAGACGTCACAGACGCCCTGCGTCTTCTTCTCCTCTCCCTCCGCGACCGAGCCCGGCCGGATGAGGGCGGTGTGGCGACATCTCCGTCACCACCACCGGGTGCAGCAGCACCATCACTCCTCGAAGAGGATACAGTGTCTCGCAAGACACTCGGCTGAAAGCCAAGAGGTTCTTGACCTTCACACAGTGAACTAGGTGTCACTTCACCTGCATCTCCTGGGCCACGCCCATGATGCCTCGACTCGCAGTCGACCGCGACCCTCGGGTCACGCAGCGGTAGGTCATCGACCAGATTCATACCACTCAGTGGATTACGCGCCACTCCGCGCTCGTCCTCATTAGGACCCAGCAGTTGGTCATTGACCTGACCTGCACCGCTCCGCGGATAACGTGCCGCACCACGTACGCCCTCAGGGCAAACAGCAACCTCGTTGCTAACAATTTCGGACATACCAATGTCCAGCACTACGGCCGCCTCGGCCTCGTGCTCGCGCCAAAAGCGCTTCTGCTTCCTAGCAGAGGTGGGTTCAGGACTCACCAAAGCTCCACTAGGAGCAGGGTGCGACGCACCAAGCGTTTTCGACTTCCAGTCGATCCATGGCTCATGGCGTTCCAGCCATGCCATGCCAAGGATGAGGTCATACCTCGCATCCAGGTCTAAGACCAAACAGCGTTCCACGCTATCGAAGTTCTCAAACTTCACTCCAAGGTCGACAGAGACCTTCGACACAGTTACCAGTGTCCCCGTCGCGAGACGGACAGAGATCGTATCTCTCGCTGGCACTTCCAGTGCCTCAGCATACAGCTGACACCCTTCCAGGGTGGAGCGACGGGCGTAGTTGCCCGAGGCTCCCAAGTCAATCAAGACTCTCCATGGCTTTGCAAAGCCCTTCACGTTCGCTTGAACGACCAGCAAGCCCGGCTTGCACACACTCTTCTCGTAAGAGAGCTCAGCTCTCTTCGGGGCTGAGCCCCGTTGCCCTCTACCTCTTCGAGGCACAACAGAGCTCAGTTCTTCCCCAGTAGGCCGCCCCGCGCCTACTGGGAGTTGCCGTTTCCCGGCGATGACCCGGAGGGTTGGCTCGCCGGAGCCCCGCGCTTCTTGCGCAGAGGGCAATAGGCCCTCAAGTGCTTAGTGGTATTGCACACAAAGCATCGGCGGATGCCGGCGCGCTGCTCCGCAGCAAGAAGCTCCGCTTCTTCATCTTCAGCATAGCTGAGGTCCATCGGCTCTGGACCGCTCGAAGAGCTTGCGCTACCAGCGCTCCAACCAGGTCGCGCCGACCTGAAGTTGTGCTCGGCATTCAATGCCACATCCACCGCCTCTTCAAAAGAGTTAGGGTGTACACGGAACACTTCCGTTCGAGCTGCGCTCACCCGAAGTCCCTCCATGAACACGGTCACGCTGACCAGTTCCGGAAGAGGGTCCGCCGCCATTCCGGCGATAAGAGTTCTCAACTCTTGGACATAGTCCAATAAATCCTTCTTACCCTGGCGGGTAGCAAGGAACTTTGACCGGATACGGTACGCCTGATTAGGCGGCGCGAACACGCGCGAAAGCTGTTGCTTCAGCTGATCCCAAGTGGGAAATGCAGCGTCAACAGACGTGCCGCACGTTAGTGCCCATTCGCGAGCGCGACCTCCAAGCCTGGAGACAGCCAGCGCCACGCGCTGATGCTCAGACTGGAGCAGGGCCGATCCCATGGCCATCTCGACCTCACGGGTCCAGAGAAGGAGATTCTCTCCATCCTTCCCCTCGAAGGTTTTTACGCTCACCATGAGCGGTTTCAGTCTCATAGACTCTTCACGCGTCATCGACGCCGCCGCCGTTGCGGCGCTCATCTTCTCTTGGACATGCTTGCGAACCGCAACAGGGCTGACATCAGCTAGCCGCTCGGCTATCCCTCCCCCACCAAGCCCTGAGCCACTGCGTGGCGGCGTCAGTGGGACGCGAGGGTTAACCAAGCCGTTCACATAGAACGGAGTGTAGCCTGTCGAGGCGTGCACTGCATTATTTAATGCGAACTCCACCGAGGTGGAAGCATCTAGGCTCCAGCCGTTTTGGGGCCCTCAGCCGCATACGCTTCAGAAGGGGACTCTCTGAAAACCGAGATTCACGAGTACGTGTTGCACAATCAGGGCCTAT
>NW_003303521.1:0-3313 GCF_000142945.1 Phytophthora infestans T30-4 | reverse complement strand
ATCTGGAGGATTCTCAGACTGCTGGGGCAGCCGCGGATGCGAGCTTGACCGGCTCCGTGACGAGTTGCGCCTGACCCAAGAGGAGGTGGTGACCAACGACTATGTGGGATCCACCCATGGCGGATCCGCCTTAGGGTCGGCGCGTGGAGGGTCCCCCGCGCCGAATCCACCTCCCTCATCGCCGGATGTAGCCCTGGCTCAACTTTCTGAGGAGCTGCAGGATACCAAGGAGTCGCTCAAAAAAGCGTCTGCCGGACGAGATTACGCGCTCGAGGAGTTCGTGCGTATGACTCAATTGCGCGACGAGATCCAAGCGAAGCTGGCGGACAGCGAACTCCAGCGGGACAAGGCGGCTACCGAGTGGGCGGATGCCATGCGGACGCAAACGGAGCTGGAATCCAAGCTTCGCCGCACGAGTACGTGGATCCTCTTTTAGTCCTTGCTAGTAACCCCATATGCACTCGTTATTGTCAATCCAGGTGACAAATTGAAAGAAGCCGATGCGACCGCCGCGAAACTTCGGGATCAACTCGCTGCAGCCCAAACTCAGCAGCAACAGCTGGTCCTGGAGCGCGATCGTGGCTTATCGGAGCGGGATTTGGCACGTCGACGACTGGCGCTGGTGACAGCTGCCGTTTCGGATCCCCTTCCTCCCTTGTCGGGACCCTCTCGTGCTGCCAGCGTCTCTGCTCCGCTTCCGTCTGTAAGTGGGGCGGATCCGTCAGTTGCGAAACGTCCGCGTAGTGCATTTTTCCGCTCCTAGCACCGGATCCCCCCGTCCTCACAAGCATGCCCGCGCTTCCCCAAAAGCCAAATACAAAACCGGTTCGGCCTCTAAGGCGGCTCTCAGGTGGGACCCACATCCGCTCCCAAGGCAGGATCCAAATCCACGTCCAAGACGGGTCCCACATCTACGTCCAAAACTTCCGCCTCTCCCTCGAAGTCTGGAGCCGGATCCAAGACCGGATCCACCACTGCATCCAAGTCGACTTCAGTATCCACGACTGGATCTGGGCCCAAGACTGGATCTACGGCGTCCAAGACCGGATCCGGACCCAAGACTGGGTCCGTTGTGGCATCCAAAGCGGGATCTTCGGCATCCAAATCCGGATCAACTGCCAAGGCTGGATCCGTTGCTGTATTCAAGTCGGGATCGGCGCCCAAAACTGGATCCACGACTGCGCCGTCGTCCCAGGCAGTGGTGTCCACTGGATCCACGGCCATCGTTGCTCCTACGACGGGGCTAGCCCCATCCACGGCTAAATCCGGACAGTCTCAGTCGGGATCCACCACTGCCCCTTCGTTGACGACGCCTGCCGTTCTCCGGCCAGCTTCCACCGGCCATCCGCCCGCCCGTGCTGGATCCGGGAAGGGAAAAGCTAAACGTGTCATTCCCCCGGGATGCGGACTTGGCAGCTCGGAGGATGACGAGGATGAGGAGTCGGACTGGTCCGACGGCTCAGGGCCTCCTATCCGATCGTCGTCGAAGCGTACGTCGTCCTCCGGCCCGTATCCCTTCACTCTGAGCGATGAGGACGATGACGACGACGATGACGCTGAGAGTCCGGAGGATTCGGAAGAGGCTCGAGCCGCTGAGGATGCCTTAGAGGAAGACACTCGACGGGCTCTGTCCCAATCCCGATCCGAAGCCCGGCGGAGATCCCTCTCGACACCGCCTCCGCAAGTCGCTGACACGGCCGGATCCGGAGGCGGCACTGCGGGATCCGCGATCCAAGTCGACAGTGACGGCGGATCGGGTAGCGAGGGTGGGAGGGGGTCGCCTCGTGGTGGTGGACTCCTTGAATTTGGCGGAGGGGGGTCGCCTGGTGGCGGATCCCCTGGATCTGTCTTGATCTTCGCTCCCCCTAACTCGTCACTGCCCGGGATGCTCCCCGTGGCTCCGTTCGGTCCGGATGCCGCCTTCATTCCTGGTAGACGTGCTCCTGTGGCCTTCGCTACCAGAGACATCGAGCCTTGGTCCGCCAAAACGTTGAACCGGGTCGCGGTCATCTCAATGAAGATCACGGTCTTGTTACCTGAGTTGCCTTTTCGAGCTGAATGGATATTCCCTCGGACAGCGGACGCCATCCCGAGGGCCGGGTACGTGGATTCGCTCATCACCAGACCTCTCGGGGAAGAACTGACAAGTGCTGCCCCGTGGGATACGCTGGCCACCACACCGGTGGATCCGGTTAGCTTCAGGGGTGATGTGCGTGGGCGACTCGGGGTATTCGATCGTGCGTTCCGGGATTGTGTGTCCAAGCACCGGGTTGCCATATGGGAGGACACTCACCGGTTCCCCATCTCTCGGAATCAACTGCAGGGTTCGACTTGGTTGTCCAACTTCAACAAGCAGCGTGGTAATCGACGTAGCCATGCTGGCCGAGCTTGGAAGAGAGTCCTTGTGATCCTCGTGTTGGCAATCCAGGACGGTTGGTGTGACGTGGATATTTTGCTGGATCCATCCTTCTTGCATCTTCCCCGACGCGGGGATAAGGTAGCTTGGTTTCCGGGATCCGTATCCCGTCAAGCCAACTTGGAGGATCCCAACCTCCATCGCCCAGTACCCACGAGCCTATTGGAAGCCTTGCGAGAGATCGACGAAGCCGAGCCTTGGCGCATCCAGTTTCGCGGGGACCTGAGCCAACACTTAGGACGCCAGATCCAGCGTCTAGTGGGCAAGTTCTTCAACGTTCAGCCCAAGACTACCTGATCCTCATCACTCTTTGACGCCACGCCCCTAGTTTCAGTCTTCGTGGATTTGCTTCGTAGCGGTAACTAGCGACTGGAAACTGGGTCGAGCTAGCCCTTTGCATAAGCTATTATAATCCACACTCTCTTACTTGAATATGTCTATAACATTCCCTCGTTGGTTGCGAAATCTAGTCAGAGCCTTTCAGTGTACACCTGGATCTGGGCTGGATCCATTCTTTCAGTGTACACCTGGATCTGGGCGGGATCCACCCTTTCAGTATACACCTGGATCTGGGCGGGATCCACCCTTTCAGTATACACCTAGATCTGGGCGGGATCCACGGATCCGATTGGATCCGCGCCTGGATTTCATCCGGATCTAGCGCCAATGACCCAGTTTCAATTGGGTCAGTATAGTTCGGGCCCTTGAAAGCTCGCGCTTGAGATCAAGCGGGACGCTTCGCACGTAAAACGTCACTCTTATGCATAAACATTCACTCCTTCCTCCTAATCCACCCTTCCCCTGTGGATTCGTCTTCTCTTTCTTTCCGATGTGACCAACTCACATCAGCGATCCTCCTCCTCCTAGCCCACACCCTATACGGTGTGGGTCCTTCTT
>NW_003303520.1:91474-94046 GCF_000142945.1 Phytophthora infestans T30-4 | reverse complement strand
CCCGTGACCACAAGTTTAAATTCTTTATTAGATTGATCGAAACCAATTATTTCATTCATATATATTAGACATTTTAAATTTTTTTTCAAGACGGGCCAGTAAATGACCCCTTCTATTTCTTTATTCCCTTATTACAATCTGTCCGTCAGAATTTCCCCTCCACCCCTCAGTTTTTCTTCCGCTCTATCTGCTATTTGCCTATGGATAACTCATTTACATATCCTTTCATTCGCTATGTCCTTTCCCTTCTCTGTAAATTCCGTAACTGATCTGTTCCCTAGGCACCTTATAGAGTTTCTCTATTTCATCTTTTTTTTTATTTTTTTTCGACCCATAAGGCCTGCCTGGGCACAGATGCGGTCAATTCCCCCTGTTACTTCTTATTCTTCTCCTCTTATATGTCTTTCCAACCCCGTCCTAACCGGCCCCCCAAGTGCCCCATTTTCTTTGCTCGGTCACTGTCGTCTGTGCGCCAACAATTATATTTTGCATTACTTTACCTGCAGATTTGCTCCCACCCAAGATAAGGGAATTAAAATTCAATAGTCGATTTCAGGTCGTTTCCCCGCCCTGTTCCGCCCCGACCAACTCTTTTTGGCTTGGAATTTACGTTGTACCTCCGCTATGGATGGTCTGCTCCACCGTATAGGGACCTATCCACTTCGGGACCAAGCTTGCTTGAGTTGGGTAACCCTGTAGGTTTCCGATCTAAGTGTTCCGTACTCAAGTACACTCGGTCGCCAGCTTCGAAGACTTGCTCCACCCGGTTTCGGTCGTACACATCGCGCATTCGCTCTTGCGCTTCCGCCAGTGCTTCCTGACACCGCCGAAGAAGAGCTGCTTGTCGCTCGTTGAACTCAGCAGCACGTCGACTTGTGGGGACCTTGCCACGATTCTCCGCCGCAAGTTGAAGCGGGTTTAGTGGGACGTATCCGAGATCAGCTTCGAAAGGCGCCATCTTGATACTACTGTTCACGGTTGAATTCACTGCGAACTCAGCGTTGGCAAGATGGATATCCTAGTCGTCTTGAACAGGGTCCACGAAGCACCGCTCGGGTCTCCACGCCCCCAGAACGTCCTGCTTTTTCCTCAGCAATGAAATATGCATGAGCCTGCACAATCATGCACTTTTCTTGAGGGGTCAGCGGCTTGCCTCGACCCATTCTTTCTCGTAATGCCACTCCGTTAGCCGCCCTGAACGCTCTTTAAATAAACAAGTACTCCTTCAAATAGAATCTGGAGGACTCCAGGTTCTCCAAGGTCAAAGCTGACGAAAATATAAGCAGATTTGATGCCATGTTTAAAAAACATTTCTGAGTTGTATCTTCTTTAATGACCAGGACAATAGCAACAAGCACTGTAGTCGCGTGTGCTGGTCTCGAGACAGACGGGTTCAGAAGCAGCGTGGAAAAGGCATGCCTCCGCCCCGGATTGAACCGGGGACCTTCTGTTTACAAGACAGATGCTCTACCACTGAGCCACACAGGCGTAACTCTTCCTTTTCACACTTACATCGTACACAAACTCAAACCACCAACTTCCACAAACTCAAACCACCAGCTTCCACAAACTCAAACCACCAACTTCTACAAACTCAAACTACCAGCTTGCCACAAAACGCAGCTGCCACGTCACTAACGCACACACGCCAAAAACAGAACACAAATTAAAATACATCCTGTACCAACACACGAAACAACACCATCCTATCACCGACACAACAACGACCGGACACGCACACTCGCTACCCCGTCAAGTCCGCTTCCTATCAGCCATGAAGCTCCAAAGATCACGCTCATGGGTCACGCTGATACTATGCGCTCACTGCTACCTCGGCTGCTGCGCTAACGACCGGGCAAATGCGGGGTCCAGCACCGAACAAGGGCTCAGGAGATCGCTGGAACGCGGATGGAGTCATATCAACACACGCACATCACATCATCCACCCGCGCAGCAAGCGTTTGCTGTGCCTGGACATCCACATCTGTCCGCGCAATAAATGCAGTGCCCACCGCCTTGCGCAATTTTACATCAAATTAGATCCTTTGGTTCGTCGAGTGCGGAACTAGACATAGGCTGTGCGAAACCAAGTTGCGAGCTGATCTGTTGCCGCACACCCTGTTCTCCTTCTGTCATTGTTGTTTATCTAGCACTACACGGAAACGCAACGTCTATTGCCCATATACATGCTGTTTTGACTCACTAACACCATCCTGAACAGCTGGTGTTGATGCGTACTACTGCGACCGACTGGACGTATCTGTTTTCTATTTTGGTTGTCGCTTGGTCTTGGGAGCTCTGCACAAGTATTGCATATGCTTATAGATGCTTAGTGACCTTGCCACCCTGCTGCACCGAATATATAGTGGTGGCAAAAAGGCAAAAGTATATTTTCTCCCTTTCGTCGAGTGTTATGCTTCTCATTGGTGTGTGTGTGAGCTGAGGACGGGTGGATGGAATTCGTTGATATAGCATACGCGAGCAAGCGAGTTGAACAAATAATGAAGGCGAGACTAGCAACAAGGGCCGTTGACCCGCGCTGGTGCACAACACACGAAACAGTAGCAACAAG
>NW_003303520.1:77198-79999 GCF_000142945.1 Phytophthora infestans T30-4 | reverse complement strand
CCCACGCACAAGTACAGTGCGAACTACGCGGAGATGGCTCGTGCTCATTATCAGATCTCCTTAAGAAGGACGCACCATGGTGCTGGAACGTCGAGCACGACGGAGCCTTTGAGGCTGTGAAGGAGAGCCTTCTCCAGGCTCCGATCCTTGCGCTACCGGACCCGGATAGTCCGTTTAGCGTCGTCTGTGACGCCTCCGATTTTGCAATCGGTTGTGCTTTACTACAAGCAGACGCCGAAGGGCGTGAACGCGTGATCGCGTTTGAGTCTCGCCAGCTCAAAGCTGCAGAGAAGAACTATCCAGTTCATGACAAAGAGCTACTTGCAATGAAGTATGCTCTAGTCAAATTCAGGGTACACCTGCTAGGCTCTAAGCCTTTTGTGATCTTTACTGATCATGCGTCGTTACGCACTGCGACACAGTCGCCTCATCTCTCTCAGAGAATGGCAAGATGGCTTTCCTTCTTTGCCGAGTATAACTTCGAGGTGAAGTACAAGCCGGGGCGGCTTAATGTAGTGGCCGATGCGCTCTCGCGCAGGCCGGACTACGAGTTAGCTCATGTCACGACAGTGATGTCGTCAGTGCCTGACTTGATACGCGGAGCGTATGCACAAGACGACATGTGCGTAGCGCTGCTACGGGCTCTTGGGAGCGAAGAGTTTAAAGACTCTGACAAGGAATTGTCTGGGCGCTTACGCGCGAGGCTGCATCGATACTCGCTCGATGGCGGCCTGCTGTACTACAGCACCGACTCTGAGGATAACCCTCGTGTAGTCGTTCCTCATGATGAGGATCTAAAGTATCGAATCCTCTATGAGGTTCATGATACGCCCGTGGGCGGGCACTTAGGTCGGGAGAAGACCTATGGCTCGGTGAGCTCGATGTACTGGTGGCCCAAGATGTATAAGTGGGTTGGCACCTATGTACGCACGTGTGAGACGTGTCAACGGACGAAGTCCGCGCCGAGCACGGCAGCGCCATTGGCGAGTTTGCCTGTCCCCAAGGGATGTTGGCAGTCCATGAGTATGGACTTTGTGTTTGGCCTTCCCAGGGACAAGGCAGGAAACACGGGTATTGTGGTCTTTGTAGACCGATTGAGCAAGATGGCTCATCTAGCGGCGGTGCCGGACACCATACATGGTGAAGGTACAGCTTTGCTGTTTTTAGACCGAGTCTTTCGCCAACATGGCTTGCCTGAGGCAATTGTCTCGGATCGAGACCCGCGCTTCACCGCGAAGTTCTGGACGTCCCTCTTCAGAGTGCTTGGCACTCGTTTGGACATGTCCACAGCGGACCATCCGCAGACCGATGGTCAAACAGAACGCGTGAATCGCGTTGTGGAGGATATCCTCCGAAGCGTATGCGCTGAGGCGCCAAAACGCTGGAGCCAGATGCTCCCACTCGTCGAGTTCGCATTAAATAATGCAGTGCACGCCTCGACAGGCTACACTCCGTTCTATGTGAACGGCTTGGTTAACCCTCGCGTCCCACTGACGCCGCCACGCAGTGGCTCAGGGCTTGATGGGGGAGGGATAGCCGAGCGGCTAGCTGATGTCAGCCCTGTTGCGGTTCGCAAGCAAGTCAATGACTTTGTCTCTTTGAGACTAAGCGTAATGCGTCAAGTACGCGACGCTATGGCTGAAAGCCAAGATATGCAAAAAGAACATGCAGATGCCAAAGGCAGACGCAATGAAGAAAGGTTTGAGGTCGGGGACCAAGTTTTATTAAACGCTAAAAACCTACCTACTCATGCAGTGTCTGCAGTCTTCAAGACGAAGTTAAGACCTCGGTTCATAGGACCGTTTAAGGTCGTGGCCAAGAAGGGCCTAGCGTATACGCTTAACCTTCCGAAGAAGATGCGCACGCATCCAGTCTTCTACGTTGGCTTACTCAAGCCGTATCAGGACCCTGCTCAGGTGAGCGCGGAGGCGTTGGCGCCAACGGTGGCTGGGCCACGACAGGCTGCGCAACAGCGGGAGGCCGAACCACGGCAGGCTGAGCGACAGCAGGTGGCGGGGCCACAAGACGCAACAGCAAGTCGATCTGACCTTGCAGCTGAGCGACTTGACGCTCAAGGTCCACGACTCGGTTCTGAACCGACTGTGGGTTGTTCAAACCAGTCCACGCGGTGGTTCGTCTCATCGAGACCATCTGCAAGGCGACTCAGAGAGTCAGTCGTATCATGGGAGATACTGGTTTCAGGGAACCCACACGTTGCTCCAGCGCGAACACGTCGCTGCGACTCGCGACGCGAGAGTCCAGCTGAGGCTCGGCTCCTCCTGCTCTGCTCGACGAGCACGGCGAGCTCACTTCCATGTGGAACGCCTGGTGGCGACGCGCAGGCGCCAGGGTCGTACTCAGTACCTTGTGAAATGGAGGGGTTATCCTCACTCACAAAACTCTTGGGAGTTTGAGGTTGTCCTCCGGCAGGACTGCCCTGACGTCGTCGACGCTTTTGATCGGGCACACTCACTGCCCCGCCGCTACGGCGTACGACCGCGTCGTCAGGCGCCGAGCGCTTCCCGCCGCTAGAACGCGGGGATGACAGGTCGGTGGCTGAGCTCAAGCTCCGACCAGTGGCTGGAGCAGCCGGCTCATAGGAAAGAGCGGTGCTCGCAGCATGAGCAAGAGGTGGTGACGCCTCGAGGTGATGGGGACGGGGTCCCAGTGTTCGTCGACGTGCTTTCGACTTAGCGAAGTCTAAGCGCAAACGTCTCTCAAGACGAATATCAGTTTCAGAGAAACTTGCTCGAAGAGCATTGTAGGAGGGGAGCCGTCGAGCTCCCTCCACCCAGCTTCGG
>NW_003303520.1:72836-75395 GCF_000142945.1 Phytophthora infestans T30-4 | reverse complement strand
CTCACTGCTACCTCGGCTGCTGCGCTAACGATCGGTCGAATGCGGGTGTCCAGCACCGAACAAGTGCTCAGGAGATCGCTAGGACGCGGACGGGGGTTCAGAAGCAGCGTGGAAAAGGCATGCCTCCGCCCGGGATTGAACCGGGGACCTTCTGTTTACACGACAGATGCTCTACCACTGAGCCACACAGGCGTAACTCTTCCTATTCACACTTACATCGTACACAAACTCAAACCACCAACTTCCACAAACTCAAACCACCAACTTCCACAAACTCAAACTACCAGCTTGCCACAAAACGCAGCTGCCACGTCACTAACGCACACACGCCAAAAACAGAACACAAAATAAAATACATCCTGTACCAACACACGAAACAACACCATCCTATCACCGACACAACAACGACCGGACAAGCACACTCGCTACCCCGTCAAGTCCGCTTCCTATCAGCCATGAAGCTCCAAAGATCAGGCTCATGGGTCACGCTGATACTATGCGCTCACTGCTACCTCGGCTGCTGCGCTAACGACCGGGCGAATGCGGGGTCCAGCACCGAACAAGTGCTCAGGAGACTGCCGGGACGCGGATGGAGTCATATCAACACACGCACATCACATCATCCACCCGCGCAGCAAGCGTTTGCTGTGCCTGTACATCCACATCTGCCCGCGCAATAAATGCAGTGCCCACCGCCTTGCGCAATTTTACATCAGATCAGATCCTTTGATTCGTCGAGTGCGGAACTAGACATAGGCTGTACGAAACCAAGTTGCGAGCTGATCTGTTGCCGCACACCCTGTTCTCCTTCTGTCATTGCTGTTTATCTAGCCCTACACGAAAACGCAACGTCTATTGCCCATATACATGCTGTATTGACTCACTAACACCATCCTGAACTGCTGCTGTTGATGCGTACTACTGCGACCGACTGGACGTATCTGTTTTCTATTTTGGTTGTCGCTTGGTCTTGGGAGCTCTGCACAAGTATTGCATATGCTTATAGATGCTTAGTGACCTAGCCACGCTGCTGCACCGAATATATAGTGGTGGCAAAAAGGCAAAAGTATATTTTTTATCTTTCGTCGAGTGTTATGCTTCTCATCGGTGTGTGTGTGAGCTGAGGACGGGTGGATGGAATTCGTTGATATAGCATACGCGAGCAAGCGAGTTGAACAAAAAAGAAGGCGAGACTAGCAACAAGGGCCGCTGACCCGCGCTGGTGCACAACACACGAAACAGTAGCAACAAGCACTGTAGTCGCGTGTGCTGGTCTCGAGACAGACGGGTTCAGAATCAGCGTGGAAAAGGCATGCCTCCGCCCGGGATTGAACCGGGGACCTTCTGTTTACAAGACAGATGCTCTACCACTGAGCCACACAGGCGTAACTCTTCCTATTCACACTTACATCGTACACAAACTCAAACCACCAGCTTTCACAAACTCAAACCACCAACTTCCACAAACTCAAACCACCAACTTCCACAAACTCAAACTACCAGCTTGCCACAAAACGCAGCTGCCACGTCACTAACGCACACACGCCAAAAACAGAACACAAAATAAAATACATCCTGTACCAACACACGAAACAACACCATCCTATCACCGACACAGCAACGACCGGACACGCACACTCGCTACCCCGTCAAGTCCGCTTCCTATCAGCCATGAAGCTCCAAAGATCACGCTCATGGGTCACGCTGATACTATGCGCTCACTGCTACCTCGGCTGCTGCGCTAACGATCGGTCGAATGCGGGGTCCAGCACCGAACAAGTGCTCAGGAGATCGCTGGAACGCGGATGGAGTCATATCAACACACGCACATCACATCATCCACCCGCGCAGCAAGCGTTTGCTGTGCCTGTACATCCACATCTGTCCGCGCAATAAATGCAGTGCCCACCGCCTTGCGCAATTTTACATCAAATCAGATCCTTTGATTCGTCGAGTGCGGAACTAGACATAGGCTGTGCGAAACCAAGTTGCGAGCTGATGTGTTGCCGCACACCCTGTTCTCCTTCTGCCATTGCTGTTTATCTAGCAGTACACGAAAACGTAACGTCTATTGCCTATCTACGTGCTGTTTTGACTCACTAACACCATCCTGAACTGCTGCTGTTGATGCGTACTACTGCGACCGACTGGACGTATCTGTTTTCTATTTTGGTTGTCGCTTGGTCTTAGGAGCTCTGCACAAGTATTGCATATGCTTATAGATGCTTAGTGACCTTGCCACGCTGCTGCACCGAATATATAGTGGTGGCAAAAAGGCAAAAGTATATTTTTCTCCCTTTCGTTGAGTGTTATGCTTCTCATCGGTGTGTGTGTGAGCTGAGGACGGTGGATGGAGTTCGTTGATATAGCATACGCCAGCAAGCGAGTTGAACAAAAAAGAAGGCGAGACTAGCAACAAGGGCCGTTGACCCGCGCTGGTGCACAACACACGAAACAGTAGCAACAAGCACTGTAGTCGCGTGTGCTGGTCTCGAGACAGACGGGTTCAGAAGCAGCGTGGAAAAGGCATGCCTCCGCCCGCGAATGAGCCGGGACCTC
>NW_003303520.1:69399-72275 GCF_000142945.1 Phytophthora infestans T30-4 | reverse complement strand
TGCCCGGACGCGGACCGAAGTCATATCAGCACACGCACATCACATCATCCACCCGCGCAGCAAGCGTTTGCTGTGCCTGTACATCCACATCTGCCCGCGCAATAAATGCAGTGCCCACCGCCTTGCGCAGTTTTACATCAAATCAGATCCTTTGATTCGCTGAGTGTGGAACTAGACATAGGCTGTGCGAAATCAAGTTGCGAGCTGATGTGCTGCCGTACACCCTGTTCTCCCTCTGTCATTGTTGTTTATCTAGCACTACACGGAAACGCAACGTCTATTGCCCATATACATGCTGTTTTGACTCACTAACACCATCCTGAACAGCTGCTGTTGATGCGTACTACTGCGACCGACTGAACGTATCTGTTTTCTATTTTGGTTGTCGCTTGGTCTTGGGAGCTCTGCACAAGTATTACATATGCTTATAGATGCTTAGTGACCTTGCCACGCTGCTGCACCGAATATATTGGCAAAAAGGCAAAAGTGAAGTATATTTTCTTCCTTTCGTCGAGTGTTATGCTTCTCATCGGTGTGTGTGTGAGCTGAGGACGGGTGGATGGAATTCGTTAATATAGCGTACGCGAGTAAGCGAGTTGAGCAAAAAGAAGGCGAGACTAGCAACAAGAGCAGATGACCCACGCTGGTGCGCAACACACGAAACAGTAGCAACAAGCACTGTAGTCGCGTGTGCTGGTCTCGAGACAGACGGGTTCAGAAGCAGCGTGGAAAAGGCATGCCTCCGCCCGGGATTGAACCGGGGACCTTCTGTTTACAAGACAGATGCTCTACCACTGAGCCACACAGGCGTAACTCTTCCTATTCACACTTACATCGTACACAAACTCAAACCACCAACTTCCACAAACTCAAACCACCAACTTCCACAAACGCTAACTACCAGCTTGCCACAAAACGCAGCTGCCACGTCACTAACGCACACACGCCAAAAACAGAACACAAAATAAAATACATCCTGTACCAACACACGAAACAACACCATCCTATCACCGACACAACAACGACCGGACACGCACACTCGCTACCCCGTCAAGTCCGCTTCCTATCAACCATGAAGCTCCAAAGATCAGGCTCATAGGCAACACTGATACTATGCGCTCACTGCTACCTCGGCTGCTGCGCTAACGACCGGTCGAATGCGGGGTCCAGCACCTAACAAGTGCTTAGGAGATTGCCGGGACGCGGACGGAGTCATATCAGCACACGCACATCACATCATCCACCCGCGCAGCAAGCGTTTGCTGTGCCTGTACATCCACATCTGCCCGCGCAATAAATGCAGTGCCCACCGCCTTGCGCAGTTTTACATCAAATCAGATCCTTTGATTCGCTGAGTGTGGAACTAGACATAGGCTGTGCGAAATCAAGTTGCGAGCTGATGTGCTGCCGTACACCCTGTTCTCCCTCTGTCATTGTTGTTTATCTAGCACTACACGGAAACGCAACGTCTATTGCCCATATACATGCTGTTTTGACTCACTAACACCATCCTGAACAGCTGCTGTTGATGCGTACTACTGCGACCGACTGAACGTATCTGTTTTCTATTTTGGTTGTCGCTTGGTCTTAGGAGCTCTGCACAAGTATTACATATGCTTATAGATGCTTAGTGACCTTGCCACGCTGCTGCACCGAATATATAGTGGTGGCAAAAAGGCAAAAGTATATTTTCTTCCTTTCGTCGAGTGTTATGCTTCTCATCGGTGTGTGTGTGAGCTGAGGACGGTGGATGGAATTCGTTGATATAGCATACGCGAGCAAGCGAGTTGAACAAAAAAGAAGGCGAGACTAGCAACAAGGGCCGTTGACCCGCGCTGGTGCACAACACACGAAACAGTAGCAACAAGCACTGTAGTCGCGTGTGCTGGTCTCGAGACAGACGGGTTCAAAGGCAGGTGGAAAAGGCATGCCTCCGCCCGGGAATGAGCCGGGGACCTTCTGTTTACAAGACAGATGCTCTACCACTGAGCCACACAGGCGTAACTCTTCCTATTCACACTTACATCGTACACAAACTCAAACCACCAACTTTCACAAACTCAAACTATCCACAAACTCAAACCACAAACTTCTACAAACTCAAACTACCAAGCTTGCCACAGAACGCAGCTGCTACGTCACTAACGCACACACGCCAAAAACAGAACACAAAATAAAATACATCCTGTACCAACACACGAAACAACACCATCCTATCACCGACACAACAACGACCGGACACGCACACTCGCTACCCCGTCAAGTCCGCTTCCTATCAGCCATGAAGCTCCAAAGATCAGGCTCATGGGTCACGCTGATACTATGCGCTCACTGCTACCTCGGCTGTTGCGCTAACGATCGGTCGAATGCGGGGTCCAGCACCTAACAAGTGCTCAGGAGATTGCCGGGACGCGGACGGAGTCATATCAACACACGCACATCACATCATCCACCCGCGCAGCAAGCGTTTGCTCTGCCTGTACATCCACATCTGTCCGCGCAATAAATGCAGTGCCCACCGCCTTGCGCAATTTTACATCAAATTAGATCCTTTGATTCGTCGAGTGCGGAACTAGACAAAGGCTGTGCGAAACCAAGTTGCGAGCTGATCTGTTGCCGCACACCCTGTTCTTCTTCTGTCATTGTTGTTTATCTAGCACTACACGGAAACGTAACGTCTATTGCCTATCTACGTGCTGTTTTGACTCACTAACACCATCCTGAACAGCTGCTGTTGATGCGTACTACTGCGACCGACTGGACGTATCTGTTTTCTATTTTGGTTGTCGCTTGGTCTTGGGAGCTCTGCACAAGTATTGCATATGCTTATAGATGCTTAGTGACCTAGCCACGCTGCTGCACCGAATATATAGTGG
>NW_003303520.1:66484-69299 GCF_000142945.1 Phytophthora infestans T30-4 | reverse complement strand
TTTACATCGAAGTTGACATCGCGACTGATAACCACCTGCCCGCTCTCGATGTCATAAAGTCGATACGCCTTGGATACTTCTTCGTAGCCCAGGAACAATCCGGCGCGAGCCTTTGGATCCCACTTGAGCCGTTTCTCCTTCGGAGTTAAGATGAAAGCTCGACAGCCGAAGACGCGCATGTGTTTCACACTCGGCGCGGACCTGTACACAATCTCGAACGGAGTCTTGCACTCGATCTTTGGTGACGGCAGGCGGTTCTTCACGTAGATGGCCGTCATCGCCGCTTCACCCCAGAAACACTTGTCCAGCTTGGCATGGTGCAGCATGCTGCGGCCGATCGTAACGATGGTGCGGATGGCCCGCTCTGCCGTGCCGTTAGTCTGGTGCGCGTACGGAACCGTGGTTTGTTGCTCGATGCCCTCGTCTTCGTAGAAATCTTTAAGCGAGTATCCTGAATCCACGACAGATCGAAGATCCAAGGGAACCGGTGGGAGCACCAACGAAAACGGCGAACAAGTTGGTGGCAGTCAAAGATCGATTACGTCTGTTTACGGAGTCAGGCATCGTAGCTGGTGTGTTCGACGCAGAGGATATCTTCGAGCTAGACCTGGATCTCATAGTATCCGCGACGCGGGACCTCTTTGCCAGAGTTAAGTCCATCACCGGAGAAAGGTCGCGTACTATGGATCCAGTGTCGTCACCGAGGATCAGCCAAGCTGCGTCCTCGAACTACGAATCCGCCGCTGAGGATGAGTCAGATACGTCGTCCGAACCACGACGCATGACTTTAGGACCCTCCGGGGCATCCATGCTGGAAGCGCGGGCGAGGATCCGAGGACAGGAAGCCCCTGTGGACGCGAAGGCTCAGGACCCAGTACGCCCTACGCGTGATCTGACACAATCCAGCCAGGATCGAGCCAGATCCGGCAAGAAGCCAGTGGGGTTATCGTCAGATCGGGCTCAAGGTAACCGCCTCACGGATCCTGTCTCGCCAGTGGAACAGACGGCCACAGGCTCTTCCGACACTTCCTCGGGCACCCTGCAGCGACACTTCGAAGCCGCGATGAGTCGTTTTCCTGGCCGAACAGGGTATGAGAGCACCCGTGCCCCAAGTGCAAATGCTTCACGAACATGGAGCACGGGACGTGGAGATGGAGTCAGTAGAGGGGGACAACTCCCATGATGAGTTCGACCCAGACGATCTGGATGGCCCATCCACTTCGGCAGCCGTGGTAGCAACGGCCACAGCCGGGGCAGGTAGATCGTCCTAACACCATCCTGAACAGCTGCTGTTGATGCGTACTACTGCGACCGACTGGACGTATCTGTTTCATATTTGGGTTGTCACTTGGTCTTGGGAGCTCTGCACAAGTATTGCATATGCTTATAGATGCTTAGTGACCTTGCCACGCTGCTGCACCGAATATATAGTGATGGCAAAAAGGCAAAAGTATATTTTCTTCCTTTCGTCGAGTGTTATGCTTCTCATCGGTGTGTGTGTGAGCTGAGGACGGGTGGATGGAATTCGTTGATATAGCGTACGCGAGTAAGCGAGTTGAGCAAAAAAGAAGGCGAGACTAGCAACAAGAGCAGTTGACCCGCGCTGGTGCACAACACACGAAGCGGTAGCAACAAGCACTGCAGTCGCGTGTGCTGGTCTCGAGACAGACGGGTTCAGAAGCAGCGTGGAAAAGGCATGCCTCCGCCCGGGATTGAACCGGGGACCTTCTGTTTACAAGACAGATGCTCTACCACTGAGCCACACCGGCATAACTCTTCCTATTCACACTTATATCGTACACAAACTCAAACCACCAACTTCCACAAACTCAAACCACCAACTTCCACAAACGCTAACTACCAGCTTGCCACAAAACGCAGCTGCCACGTCACTAACGCACACACGCCAAAAACAGAACACAAAATAAAATACATCCTGTACCAACACACGAAACAACACCATCCTATCACCGACACAACAACGACCGGACACGCACACTCGCTACCCCGTCAAGTCCGCTTCCTATCAACCATGAAGATCCAAAGATCAGGCTCATGGGTCACGCTGATACTATGCGCTCACTGCTACCTCGGCTGCTGCGCTAACGACCGGTCGAATGCGGGGTCCAGCACCTAACAAGTGCTTAGGAGATTGCCGGGACGCGGACGGAGTCATATCAGCACACGCACATCACATCATCCACCCGCGCAGCAAGCGTTTGCTGTGCCTGTACATCCACATCTGCCCGCGCAATAAATGCAGTGCCCACCGCCTTGCGCAATTTTACATCAAATCAGATCCTTTGATTCGCTGAGTGTGGAACTAGACACAGGCTGTGCGAAACCAAGTTGCGAGCTGATGTGCTGCCGCACACCCTGTTCTCCCTCTGTCATTGTTGTTTATCTAGCACTACACGGAAACGCAACGTCTATTGCCCATATACATGCTGTTTTGACTCACTAACACCATCCTGAACAGCTGCTGTTGATGCGTACTACTGCGACCGAGTGGACGTATCTGTTTTCTATTTTGGTTGTCGCTTGGTCTTGGGAGCTCTGCACAAGTATTACATATGCTTATAGATGCTTAGTGACCTTGCCACGCTGCTGCACCGAATATATAGTGATGGCAAAAAGGCAAAAGAATATTTTCTTCCTTTCGTCGAGTGTTATGCTTCTCATCGGCTGTGTGTGGTGGAGCTGGAGGGACGTGGTGGCATGGGAATTCGGCTGGATATAGTGTACGTCGAAGCAAGCCTGAGTTTGAGCAAAAAATGAAGGTCGTGACCTAGCATACCAAGGAGCAGCTGGACCC
>NW_003303520.1:62657-65135 GCF_000142945.1 Phytophthora infestans T30-4 | reverse complement strand
TTCAACTCACACCCACCAACTTCCACAAACTCAAACCACCACCTTTCACAAACTCAAACCACCAACTTCCACAAACTCAAACTACCAGCTTGCCACAAAACGCAGCTGCCACGTCACTAACGCACACACGCCAAAAACAGAACACAAAATAAAATACATCCTGTACCAACACACTAAACAACACCATCCTATCACCGACACGGCAACGACCGGACACGCACACTCGCTACCCCGTCAAGTCCGCTTCCTATCAACCATAGAGCTCCCAAAGATCAGGCTCATCGGTCACGCTGATACTATGCGCTCACTGCTACCTCGGCTGCTGCGCTAACGACCGGTCGAATGCGGGGTCCAGCACCTAACAAGTGCTCAGGAGATCGCTGGGACGCGGACGGAGTCATATCAACACACGCACATCACATCATCCACCCGCGCAGCAAGCGTTTGCTGTGTCTGTATATCCACATCTGCCCGCGCAATAAATGCAGTGCCCACCGCCTTGCGCAATTTTACATCAAATCAGATCCTTTGATTCGTCGAGCGGAACTAGACATAGGCTGTGCGAAACCAAGTTGCGAGCTGATGTGTTGCCGCGCTCTCCTTCTGTCATTGTTGTTTATCTAGCACTACACGGAAACGCAACGTCTATTGCCCATATACATGCTGTTTTGACTCACTAACACCATCCTGAACAGCTGGTGTTGATGCGTACTACTGCGACCGACTGGACGTATCTGTTTTCTATTTTGGTTGTCGCTTGGTCTTGGGAGCTCTGCACAAGTATTGCATATGCTTATAGATGCTTAGTGACCTTGCCACGCTGCTGCACCGAATATATAGTGGTGGCAAAAAGGCAAAAGTATATTTTTCTCCCTTTCGTCGAGTGATATGCTTCTCTTCGGTGTGTGTGTGTGAGCTGAGTACGGTGGATGGAGTTCGTTGATATAGCATACGCGAGCAAGCGAGTTGAGCAAAAAAGAAGGCGAGACTAGCAACAAGAGCAGTTGACCCGCGCTGGTGCACAACACACGAAGCGCGAGCAACAAGCACTGCAGTCGCGTGTGCTGGTCTCGAGACAGACGGGCTCAGAAGCAGCGTGGAAAAGGCATGCCTCCGCCCGGGATTGAACCGGGGACCTTCTGTTTACAAGACAGATGCTCTACCACTGAGCCACACAGGCGTAACTCTTCCTATTCACGTTTACATCGTACACAAACTCGAACCACCAACTTCCACAAACTCAAACCACCAACTTCCACAAACGCTAACTACCAGCTTGCCACAAGACGCAGCTGCCACGTCACTAACGCACACACGCCAAAAACAGAACACAAAATAAAATACATCCTGTACCAACACACGAAACAACACCATCCTATCACCGACACAACAACGACCGGACACGCACACTCGCTACCCCGTCAAGTCCGCTTCCTATCAACCATGAAGATCCAAAGATCAGGCTCATGGGTCACGCTGATACTATGCGCTCACTGCTACCTCGGCTGCTGCGCTAACGACCGGTCGAATGCGGGGTCCAGCACCTAACAAGTGCTTAGGAGATTGCCGGGACGCGGACGGAGTCATATCAGCACACGCACATCACATCATCCACCCGCGCAGCAAGCGTTTGCTGTGCCTGTACATCCACATCTGCCCGCGCAATAAATGCAGTGCCCACCGCCTTGCGCAATTTTACATCAAATCAGATCCTTTGATTCGCTGAGTGTGGAACTAGACATAGGCTGTGCGAAACCAAGTTGCGAGCTGATGTGTTGCCGCGCTCTCCTTCTGTCATTGTTGTTTATCTAGCACTTCACGGAAACGCAGCGTCTGTTGCCCATATACATGCTGTTTTGACTCACTAACACCATCCTGAACAGCTGCTGTTGATGCGTACTACTGCGACCGACTGAACGTATCTGTTTTCTATTTTGGTTGTCACTTGGTCTTGGGAGCTCTGCACAAGTATTGCATATGCTTATAGATGCTTAGTGACCTTGCCACGCTGCTGCACCGAATATATAGTGATGGCAAAAAGGCAAAAGTATATTTTCTTCCTTTCGTCGAGTGTTATGCTTCTCATCGGTGTGTGTTGTGAGCTGAGGACGGGTGAATGGGAATTCGTTGATATAGCGTACGCGAGTCAGCGAGTTGAGCAAAAAAGAAGGCGAGACTAGCAACAAGAGCAGTTGACCCGCGCTGGTGCACAAGACACGGAGCCGAAGAACAAGCACTGCATTCGCGTGTGCGGGGCTTCTGGCGGAGGTTCAGAAGCAGCGTGTAAAAAGGAAGGCACCACCGGAATGACTGGGAGCTTCTGTTTTCAGTCAAAGAGTTGGCATTGAGCACGTAGAGTAATCTTCGTAGTCAGAATAGGTAGGTGACGACTTCAGCGCGGCACTTCCGAAAATGAACAAGATAAAATAGCAAAAAAGGAAAGATGAAGATTGGGAAAAGAGCAGGGTCGAGGTAATG
>NW_003303520.1:58478-62008 GCF_000142945.1 Phytophthora infestans T30-4 | reverse complement strand
TTCGCTCGCAGGTCATCATGACCGCCCAGAAGCCGCTTGCTGCATCCAGCGAGCAGAACCATAGGTAGCGCTCGAGATCTGTTAGCAGGTCGTCGACTAGCGGCATTGCATACTCCATGATCGCGGTGATAGCATTCACCATCTTGTAATCAATGCAGAGCCGGATGTCCAGCCCGTTCTTTTTCATCACAATCACGATCGGCGATGCCCATGGACTGTCTGAAAAGACGATCAGTCCTGCACGCAATAAAGCGCGCAGCAGCTCGTACAGCTTGCCGAGAAATCGCAGCGGCACGCGCCGGGCACGCTGTTTAATTGGAGCGTGCCCCTGTGTGTCGATATCGCATACCGCTCCGTAGGCTGGCGGCGGCAGTGCGTTACCACTAGCAATCAGGATGTGCTCGTGGTTCTTTAGCGTCGCGACCAGACGTTCTCGGCGTTCAGCCGACAGCTCAGGATCAGCAACATTAGGCGCAGTGTAGTCAATTGTCGTGTTGATCTCTTCGGTCAGATCCGGCAGGAATGCCAGCTCCTTCGCGTAGTCGTCCAAGCCAATGTTGTTAGCTGGGTGTTCGTAGAATTTATTTCTAGTATCCTCCGTTGCTTCATTTCCCTCGGTTGCTAACACTCGAGCAACCGAGATGTATGTTCCGTCCAACGCCGCTACGGATTCTTCCCTTGACTCAACATTGGCATCCGCTTTGATTTCAACAGTCGGTACTTGGTCCATCTCCTTCCCATCCTGGTTTCCCATCTCTGGGCCACCTGCCGAGTCGTCGTTCGCAATATTGAATGCGTGGGCCGCCGACATATTGGGTTGTTGACTTTTGTTCCGCTCCTCGTTCTGCCGCTGTCTTGACATTTCGGAATTCGCACCAATCTTGCAATGAATACTCGGTGCCGTACTCAACACCTTCTGCGCGATGCCTGTATCCTCTTCGACGCTCGTCAGCCATGGCGTACTGGATGGATGAATGCGCCGCATCAGCACCCGTACAGCACCACGTACTTCCCGTGCCAGCGTAATCCGGAGATCTTCAATCCTCGTGGTACGCGTTTCGTGAATGTGTACCGAAGCGTGATCGTTGACCCGTCTCTCGATTCAACCGAACTTATTCCGACCTGGCGTTCGTTGTTTGACTCGCCACCGGGTACTCCACGTCCTGCTCTGGCTGCTGCTCCTGTTGAAGCTGGTACCGAGGATTCGCAGAGTCCGGCTGCAGCTCCAGCTTCCGAGGCTTAAGTTCCTGATGAAGAGGAGAAGGAGAGTGGTGACTCGACTTCGTTGGCACTCTTGGCCACCGCGGCCAGGCAATTGGAATCGATTTGAATCCTCGCTGCATGCTTCACGACGTTCTCCAGCATCTCAGCTAACGGTTGAGGTGTCCCGCGTGACTTCGTTTTCAGTGGGCGCTCCGCGGTCGGCATTCACGTTTTCGTATTCTTAATTCACTTCCACAGCGTAATCATGTTCATGTTGTTCTTCAAATGCATATACAATTTGTTGTTGCAGTAACGTTTTTCGTCTGTTACCACAGGTAGCAACAAGCACTGCAGTCGCGTGTGCTGGTCTCGAGACAGATGGGTTCAGAAGCAGCGTGGAAAAGGCATGCCTCCGCCCGGGATTGAACCGGGGACCTTCTGTTTACAAGACAGATGCTCTACCACTGAGCCACACAGGCGTAACTCTTCCTATTCACACTTACATCGTACACAAACTCACACCCACCAACTTCCACAAACTCAAACCACCAACTTTCACAAACTCAAACCACCAACTTCCACAAACTCAAACTACCAGCTTGCCACAAAACGCAGCTGCCACGTCACTAACGCACACACGCCAAAAACAGAACACAAAATAAAATACATCCTGTACCAGCACACGAAACAACACCATCCTATCACCGACACAACAACGACCGGACAAGCACACTCGCTACCCCGTCAAGTCCGCTTCCTATCAGGCATGAAGCTCCAAAGATCAGGCTCATGGGTCACGCTGATACTATGCGCTCACTGCTACCTCGGCTGCTGCGCTAACGACCGGTCGAATGCGGGGTCCAGCACCGAGCAAGTGCTCAGGAGATTGCCGGGACGCGGACGGAGTCATATCAACACACGCACATCACATCATCCACCCGTGCAGCAAGCGTTTGCTGTGCCTGTACATCCACATCTGCCCGCGCAATAAATGCAGTGCCCACCGCCTTGCGCAATTTTACATCAAATTAGATCCTTTGATTCGTCGAGTGCGGAACTAGACATAGGCTGTGCGAAACCAAGTTGCGAGCTGATGTGTTGCCGCACACCCTGTTCTCCTTCTGTCATTGTTGTTTATCTAGCACTACACGGAAACGCAACGTCTATTGCCCATATACATGCTGTTTTGACTCACTAACACCATCCTGAACAGCTGCTGTTGATGCGTACTACTGCGACCGACTGGACGTATCTGTTTTCTATTTTGGTTGTCGCTTGGTCTTGGGAGCTCTGCACAAGTATTGCATATGCTTATAGATGCTTAGTGACCTTGCCACGCTGCTGCACCGAATATATAGTGGTGGCAAAAAGGCAAAAGTATATTTTCTCCCTTTCGTCGAGTGTTATGCTTCTCATCGGTGTGTGTGTGAGCTGAGGACGGGTGGATGGAATTCGTTGATATAGCATACGCGAGCAAGCGAGTTGAGCAAAAAAGAAGGCGAGACTAGCAACAAGGGCCGCTGACCCGCGCTGGTGCACAACACACGAAACAGTAGCAACAAGCACTGTAGTCGCGTGTGCTGGTCTCGAGACAGACGGGTTCAGAAGCAGCGTGGAAAAGGCATGCCTCCGCCCGGGATTGAGCCGGGGACCTTCTGTTTACAAGACAGATGCTCTACCACTGAGCCACACAGGCGTAACTCTTCCTATTCACACTTACATCGTACACAAACTCAAACCACCAACTTCCACAAACTCAAACCACCAACTTCCACAAACTCAAACCACCAACTTCCACAAACTCAAACTACCAGCTTGCCACAAGACGCAGCTGCCACGTCACTAACGCACACACGCCAAAAACAGAACACAAAATAAAATACATCCTGTACCAACACACGAAACAACACCATCCTATCACCGACACAACAACGACCGGACACGCACACTCGCTACCCCGTCAAGTCCGCTTCCTATCAGCCATGAAGCTCCAAAGATCAGGCTCATGGGTCACGCTGATACTATGCGCTCACTGCTACCTCAGCTGCTGCGCTAACGATCGGTCGAATGCGGGGTCCAGCACCTAACAAGTGCTCAGTAGATTGCCGGGACGCGGACGGAGTCATATCAGCACATGCACATCACATCATCCACCCGCGCAGCAAGCGGTTGCTGTGCCTGTACATCCACATCTGCTCCGCGCGAGAATAGAAGTGGCGCGCCGCCCTGCGCAGTTTTACTTCCAAATCAACATCCTTTTGATTCGTCTGAGTGTGGGAGTAGAATAAATATGGTGCGGAGACAAAGAAAGAGAGAGGATGGGGTGG
>NW_003303520.1:55093-58044 GCF_000142945.1 Phytophthora infestans T30-4 | reverse complement strand
TCACGCTGCGAACTGCGATACGTAATGCGAATTGCAGGATTCAGTGAGTCATCGAAATTTTGAACGCATATTGCACTTCCGGGTTAGTCCTGGAAGTATGCCTGTATCAGTGTCCGTACAACAAACTAAACTACCAGCTTGCCACAAAACGCAGCTGCCACGTCACTAACGCACACACGCCAAAAACAGAACACAAAATAAAATACATCCTGTACCAACACACGAAACAACACCATCCTATCACCGACACAACAACGACCGGACAAGCACACTCGCTACCCCGTCAAGTCCGCTTCCTATCAGCCATGAAGCTCCAAAGATCAGGCTCATGGGTCACGCTGATACTATGCGCTCACTGCTACCTCGGCTGCTGCGCTAACGACCGGTCGAATGCAGGGTCCAGCACCGAACAAGTGCTTAGGAGATCGCTGGGACGCGGACGGAGTCATATCAACACACGCACATCACATCATCCACCCGCGCAGCAAGCGTTTGCTGTGCCTGTACATCCACATCTGCCCGCGCAATAAATGCAGTGCCCACCGCCTTGCGCAATTTTACATCAAATTAGATCCTTTGATTCGTCGAGTGCGGAACTAGACATAGGCTGTGCGAAACCAAGTTGCGAGCTGATGTGTTGCCGCACACCCTGTTCTCCTTCTGTCATTGTTGTTTATCTAGCACTACACGGAAACGCAACGTCTATTGCCCATATACATGCTGTTTTGACTCACTAACACCATCCTGAACAGCTGGTGTTGATGCGTACTACTGCGACCGACTGACCGTATCTGTTTTCTATTTTGGTTGTCGCTTGGTCTTGGGAGCTCTGCACAAGTATTGCATATGCTTATAGATGCTTAGTGACCTTGCCACGCTGCTGCACCGAATATATAGTGGTGGCAAAAAGGCAAAAGTATATTTTTCTTCCTTTCGTCGAGTGTTATGCTTCTCATCGGTGTGTGTGAGCTGAGGACGGTGGATGGAGTTCGTTGATATAGCATACGCGAGCAAGCGAGTTGAACAAAAAAGAAGGCGAGACTAGCAACAAGGGCCGTTGACCCGCGCTGGTGCGCAACTCACTAGTAGCAACAAGCACTGTAGTCGCGTGTGCTGGTCTCGAGACAGACGGGTTCAAAAGCAGCGTGGAAAAGGCATGCCTCCGCCCGGGATTGAACCGGGGACCTTCTGTTTACAAGACAGATGCTCTACCACTGAGCCACACAGGCGTAACTCTTCCTATTCACACTTACATCGTACACAAACTCAAACCACCAACTTCCACAAACTCAAACCACCAACTTTCACAAACTCAAACCACCAACTTCCACAAACTCAAACTACCAGCTTGCCACAAAACGCAGCTGCCACGTCACTAACGCACACACGCCAAAAACAGAACACAAAATAAAATACATCCTGTACCAACACACGAAACAACACCATCCTATCACCGACACAACAACGACCGGACACGCACACTCGCTACCCCGTCAAGTCCGCTTCCTATCAGCCATGAAGCTTCAAAGATCAGGCTCATGGGTCACGCTGATACTATGCGCTCACTGCTACCTCGGCTGCTGCGCTAACGACCGGTCGAATGCGGGGTCCAGCACCTAACAAGTGCTCAGGAGATCGCTGGGACGCGGACGGGGGTTCAGAAGCAGCGTGGAAAAGGCATGCCTCCGCCCGGGAATGAGCCGGGGACCTTCTGTTTACAAGACAGATGCTCTACCACTGAGCCACACAGGCGTAACTCTTCCTATTCACACTTACATCGTACACAAACTCAAACCACCAACTTCCACAAACTCAAACTATCCACAAACGCAAACCACCAACTTCCACAAACTCAAACTACCAGCTTGCCACAAAACGCAGCTGCCACGTCACTAACACACACACGCTAAAAACAGAACACAAAATAAAAATACATCCTGTACCAACACACGAAACAACACCATCCTATCACCGACACAACAACGACCGGACAAGCACACTCGCTACCCCGTCAAGTCCGCTTCCTATCAGCCATGAAGCTCCAAAGATCACGCTCATGGGTCACGCTGATACTATGCGCTCACTGCTACCTCGGCTGCTGCGCTAACGATCGGTCGCATGCGGGGTCCAGCACCGAACAAGTGCTCAGGAGATTGCCGGGACGCGGACGGAGTCATATCAACACACGCACATCACATCATCCACCCGCGCAGCAAGCGTTTGCTGTGCCTGTACATCCACATCTGCCCGCGCAATAAATGCAGTGCCCACCGCCTTGCGCAATTTTACATCAAATTAGATCCTTTGATTCGTCGAGTGCGGAACTAGACATAGGCTGTGCGAAACCAAGTTGCGAGCTGATGTGTTGCCGCACACCCTGTTCTCCTTCTGTCATTGTTGTTTATCTAGCACTACACGGAAACGCAACGTCTATTGCCCATATACATGCTGTTTTGACTCACTAACACCATCCTGAACAGCTGCTGTTGATGCGTACTACTGCGACCGACTGGACGTATCTGTTTTCTATTTTGGTTGTCGCTTGGTCTTGGGAGCTCTGCACAAGTATTGCATATGCTTATAGATGCTTAGTGACCTTGCCACGCTGCTGCACCGAATATATAGTGGTGGCAAAAAGGCAAAAGTATATTTTCTCGCTTTCGTCGAGTGTTATGCTTCTCATCGGTGTGTGTGTGAGCTGAGGACGGTGGATGGAGTTCGTTGATATAGCATACGCCAGCAAGCGAGTTGAACAAAAAAGAAGCCGAGACTAGCAACAAGGGCCGTTGACCCGCGCTGGTGCACAACACACGAAACAGTAGCAACAAGCACTGTAGTCGCGTGTGCTGGTCTCGAGACAGACGGGTTCAGACGCAGCGTGGAAAAGGCATGCCTCCGCCCGGGAATGAGCCGGGGACCTTCTGCTTACAAGACAGATGCTCTACCACTGA
>NW_003303520.1:51389-54662 GCF_000142945.1 Phytophthora infestans T30-4 | reverse complement strand
TTACCTAGTGTTTTGGGTGCTCGGAGGAGCGACGGACGAGGATTTCAGAAGCAAGAGTGGAAGGGTCACGCCTTGCGGCTCGAGATGAGGGCGGGTGATCTTTCTATGTACAAAGAGCAGATCCTTCTGACAATGGACCCACGCAGGTCGTTTCTATTCCTATTTCACATCTTCGTCGTCCACAAACTCAACACCTTGCAACTTACACAAAACTCACATCTTCCACAAACTCAAACCCACCAACTTTCCACAAACTCAAACTACCAGCTTGCCACAAAACGCAGCTGCCACGTCACTAACGCACACACGCCAAAAACAGAACGCAAAATAAAATACATCCTGTACCAGCACACGAAACAACACCATCCTATCACCGACACAACAACGACCGGACAAGCACACTCGCTACCCCGTCAAGTCCGCTTCCTATCAGCCATGAAGCTCCAAAGATCAGGCTCATGGGTCACGCTGATACTATGCGCTCACTGCTACCTCGGCTGCTGCGCTAACGACCGGTCGAATGCGGGGTCCAGCACCTAACAAGTGCTCAGGAGATCGCTGGGACGCGGACGGGGGTTCAGAAGCAGCGTGGAAAAGGCATGCCTCCGCCCGGGAATGAGCCGGGGACCTTCTGTTTACAAGACAGATGCTCTACCACTGAGCCACACAGGCGTAACTCTTCCTATTCACACTTACATCGTACACAAACTCACACCCACCAACTTCCACAAACTCAAACCACCAACTTTCACAAACTCAAACCACCAACTTCCACAAACTCAAACTACCAGCTTGCCACAAAACGCAGCTGCCACGTCACTAACGCACACACGCCAAAAACAGAACACAAAATAAAATACATCCTGTACCAACACACGAAACAACACCATCCTATCACCGACACAACAACGACCGGACACGCACACTCGCTACCCCGTCAAGTCCGCTTCCTATCAGCCATGAAGCTCCAAAGATCAGGCTCATGGGTCACGCTGATACTATGCGATCACTGCTACCTCGGCTGCTGCGCTAACGACCGGGCAAATGCGGGGTCCAGCACCGAACAAGGGCTCAGGAGATCGCTGGAACGCGGATGGAGTCATATCAACACACGCACATCACATCATCCACCCGCGCAGCAAGCGTTTGCTGTGCCTGTACATCCACATCTGCCCGCGCAATAAATGCAGTGCCCACCGCCTTGCGCAATTTTACATCAAATTAGATCCTTTGGTTCGTCGAGTGCGGAACTAGACATAGGCTGTGCGAAACCAAGTTGCGAGCTGATCTGCTGCCGCACACCCTGTTCTCCTTCTGTCATTGTTGTTTATCTAGCACTACACGGAAACGCAACGTCTATTGCCCATATATATGCTGTTTTGACTCACTAACACCATCCTGAACAGCTGCTGTTGATGCGTACTACTGCGACCGACTGGACGTATCTGTTTTCTATTTTGGTTGTCGCTTGGTCTTAGGAGCTCTGCACAAGTATTGCATATGCTAATAGATGCTTAGTGACCTTGCCACGCTGCTGCACCGAATATATAGTGGTGGCAAAAAGGCAAAAGTATATTTTTCTTCCTTTCGTTGAGTGTTATGCTTCTCATCGGTGTGTGTGTGAGCTGAGGACGGGTGGATGGAATTCGTTGATATAGCATACGCCAGCAAGCGAGTTGAACAAAAAAGAAGGCGAGACTAGCAACAAGGGCCGTTGACCCGCGCTGGTGCACAACACACGAAACAGTACTGTAGTCGCGTGTGCTGGTCTCGAGACAGACGGGTTCAGAAGCAGCGTGGAAAAGGCATGCCTCCGCCCGGGAATGAGCCGGGGACCTTCTGTTTACAAGACAGATGCTCTACCACTGAGCCACACAGGCGTAACTCTTCCTATTCACACTTACATCGTACACAAACTCAAACCACCAACTTTCACAAACTCAAACTATCCACAAACTCAAACCACCAACTTCCACAAACTCAAACTACCAGCTTGCCACAAAACGCAGCTGCCACGTCACTAACGCACACACGCCAAAAACAGAACACAAAATAAAATACATCCTGTACCAGCACACGAAACAACACCATCCTATCACCGACACAACAACGACCGGACAAGCACACTCGCTACCCCGTCAAGTCCGCTTCCTATCAGCCATGAAGCTCCAAAGATCAGGCTCATGGGTCACGCTGATACTATGCGCTCACTGCTACCTCGGCTGCTGCGCTAACGACCGGTCGAATGCGGGGTCCAGCACCTAACAAGTGCTCAGGAGATCGCTGGGAAAGTCCACTCGACTTCGTAGGGCCACTCCAGTTGATTTGTTCAACCAGAACGTACTTAGACTCCTCATGTTTTTTTAAATTATATACATCTAGCACTGTTCCCAGCCCTCGATCAGTGTATGTGCTGATTTTCCGCTCGTTTTCTCCGCGCTTTAGCATGTCCATCAAGTCTTTTAGAATTTTGCCACGCGGGTGTGAGTGTTGATTCATGTTGATGGATTTTTAAAATTGGTAAAGATCAATGATAGCCTTTACATACGCATCCACAGCTTCATCACCAAGTCTAACAGCACTTCCTTCTACATTTTCTTTCGTTTGCTACCACGAGGAATGACAAAATTGTCGAGATAGCCCACAAGCTTCGATTCATAAACTAGTGACCCGTCAAGACACATCTTATCTCCACACCACTTACGAAAGTCATCCTGCTTATTATTGTACTGCTTAATTGTACTTTCGGGTCTTGTTGTGGCGTGTCAAGCCATGACATTGACCACAGCTCATTGGAGCTCCTGCGCATTTGAAGCGTTCACAGTGTTCATCAGCCTTGTTCATTATGCCCTCGGAACTGGCACAACGATTCGCGTAAAATGTGCGCCTATGGGGGCGAGGGCAATAGCTGGTTAGTTTGACCAAGTAAAAGGGCGAAAAATTGGTTTTGCAAGAAGGTCTCAACGAGTGGCTCTGATTACTATTCCTTTTAGTAGTTTCAATGCATTGTTTGAGGACTGACCTGACCGTAAAATATGTGCGAAATACGTATTTTTTTTCAGTGGGATCGTCGGACGCGGTCCAGACCTACTGGTCGATACTAGGGGTTATCACGGTTGGAAAGTATGTTTCACCGGCCGAGCGAATCAAATCTTCGCGTCTCGTTTTTTCAGCTTAAATCTTCCTTGGAAAAGAGGAAGGTTGCAATCCGCCAGTGAAGGTTAGTTATGATTGGTAAAAAGCCGTGTCAGAAGGTTTGATTTGGTTGGTTGA
>NW_003303520.1:48169-51289 GCF_000142945.1 Phytophthora infestans T30-4 | reverse complement strand
AGTATATTTTTCTTCCTTTCGTCGAGTGTTATGCTTCTCATCGGTGTGTGTGTGAGCTGAGGACGGTGGATGGATTTCGTTGATATAGCATACGCCAGCAAGCGAGTTGAACAAAAAAGAAGGCGAGACTAGCAACAAGGGCCGTTGACCCGCGCTGGTGCACAACACACGAAACAGTAGCAACAAGCACTGTAGTCGCGTGTGCTGGTCTCGAGACAGACGGGTTCAGAAGCAGCGTGGAAAAGGCATGCCTCCGCCCGGGATTGAGCCGGGGACCTTCTGTTTACAAGACAGATGCTCTACCACTGAGCCACACAGGCGTAACTCTTCCTATTCACACTTACATCGTACACAAACTCAAACCACCAACTTCCACAAACTCAAACCACCAACTTCCACAAACTCAAACTTCCAGCTTGCCACAAAACGCAGCTGCCACGTCACTAACGCACACACGCCAAAAACAGAACACAAAATAAAATACATCCTTTACCAACACACGAAACAACACCATCCTATCACCGACACAACAACGACCGGACAAGCACACTCGCTACCCCGTCAAGTCCGCTTCCTATCAGCCATGAAGCTCCAAAGATCAGGCTCATGGGTCACGCTGATACTATGCGCTCACTGCTACCTCGGCTGCTGCGCTAACGATCGGTCGAATGCGGGGTCCAGCACCGAACAAGGGCTCAGGAGATCGCTGGAGCGCGGACGGAGTCATATCAACACACGCACATCACATCATCCACCCGCGCAGCAAGCGTTTGCTGTGCCTGTACATCCACATCTGCCCGCGCAATAAATGCAGTGCCCACCGCCTTGCACAATTTTACATCAAATTAGATCATTTGATTCGTCGAGTGCGGAACTAGACATAGGCTGTGCGAAACCAAGTTGCGAGCGGATGTGTTGCCGCACACCCTGTTCTACTTCTGTCATTGTTGTTTATCTAGCACTACACGGAAACGCAACGTATATTGCCCATATACATGCTGTGTTGACTCACTAACACCATCCTGAACAGCTACTGTTGATGCGTACTACTGCGACCGACTGAACGACACAAAAATACTATTTTGGTTGTCGCTTGGTCTAAGGAGCTCTGCACAAGTATTGCATATGCTTATAGATGCTTAGTGACCTTGCCACGCTGCTGCACCGAATATATAGTGGTGGCAAAAAAGCAAAAGTATATTTTTCTTCCTTTCGTCGAGTGTTATGCTTCTCATCGGTGTGTGTGTGAGCTGAGGACGGTGGATGGATTTCGTTGATATAGCATACGCGAGCAAGCGAGTTGAACAAAAAAGAAGGCGAGACTAGCAACAAGGGCCGTTGACCCGCGCTGGTGCACAACACACGAAACAGTAGCAACAAGCACTGTAGTCGCGTGTGCTGGTCTCGAGACAGACGGGTTCAGAAGCAGCGTGGAAAAGGCATGCCTCCGCCCGGGAATGAGCCGGGGACCTTCTGTTTACAAGACAGATGCTCTACCACTGAGCCACACAGGCGTAACTCTTCCTATTCACACTTACATCGTACACAAACTCAAACCACCAACTTTCACAAACTCAAACTATCAAACCACCAACTTCCACAAACTCAAACTACCAGCTTGCCACAAAACGCAGCTGCCACGTCACTAACGCACACACGCCAAAAACAGAACACAAAATAAAATACATCCTGTACCAGCACACGAAACAACACCATCCTATCACCGACACAACAACGACCGGACAAGCACACTCGCTACCCCGTCAAGTCCGCTTCCTATCAGCCATGAAGCTCCAAAGATCAGGCTCATGGGTCACGCTGATACTATGCGCTCACTGCTACCTCGGCTGCTGCGCTAACGATCGGTCGAATGCGGGGTCCAGCACCGAACAAGTGCTCAGGAGATCGCTGGGACGCGGACGGAGTCATATCAACACACGCACATCACATCATCCACCCGCGCAGCAAGCGTTTGCTGTGCCTGTACATCCACATCTGCCCGCGCAATAAATGCAGTGCCCACCGCCTTGCGCAATTTTACATCAAATTAGATCCTTTGATTCGTCGAGTGCGGAACTAGACATGGGCTGTGCGAAACCAAGTTGCGAGCTGATCTGTTGCCGCACACCCTGTTCTCCTTCTGTCATTGTTGTTTATCTAGCAGTACACGGAAACGTAACGTCTATTGCCCATCTACGTGCTGTTTTGACTCACTAACACCATCCTGAACAGCTGCTGTTGATGCGTACTACTGCGACCGACTGGACGTATCTGTTTTCTATTATGGTTGTCGCTTGGTCTTAGGAGCTCTGCACAAGTATTGCATATGCTTATAGATGCTTAGTGACCTTGCCACGCTGCTGCACCGAATATATAGTGGTGGCAAAAAGGCAAAAGTATATTTTTCTCCCTTTCGTTGAGTGTTATGCTTCTCATCGGTGTGTGTGTGAGCTGAGGACGGGTGGATGGAATTCGTTGATATAGCATACGCGAGCAAGCGAGTTGAACAAAAAAGAAGGCGAGACTAGCAACAAGGGCCGCTGACTCGCGCTGGTGCACAACACACGAAACAGTAGCAACAAGCACTGAAGTCGCGTGTGCTGGTCTCGAGACAGACGGGTTCAGAAGCAGCGTGGAAAAGACATGCCTCCGCCCCGGATTGAACCGGGGACCTTCTGTTTACAGGACAGATGCTCTACCACTGAGCCACACAGGCGTAACTCTTCCTATTCACACTTACATCGTACACAAACTCAAACCACCAACTTCCACAAACTCAATCCACCAACTTCCTACAACTAAAACTAACAACTTGCCTTGAAAAAAAGCTGCCATGTTCTCTTGACGCACACACGCCCCGGCACAGAACAGCACATAAAATACATCCTGTAACGGACACACGAAACAATCCCGTCGTATCACCGAAACGACACCAGACCGAACCAGAACACTCGCTACCCTCGGCCAGGCCCGCTCCGCTTTCCTCTCTGGGATGTCGCATCCATAAGAGCTCGACGGTTCACGCTGAGAACGAAAGCACTTCACTGCCTCGCTTACCCTGCCCTGGCTAACGCGAAACCGGACCGAATCGGAAGGGTCGCAGCACCGGAACCAAAAGCG
>NW_003303520.1:43731-46367 GCF_000142945.1 Phytophthora infestans T30-4 | reverse complement strand
CAACCCCCCGAAACCAAGTAGCAGGCGAGCCTCTGCTAGTCGGCGTGTGCCTGTTCTCGAGACAGACGGGCTCAGAAGCAGCGTTGGAAGAAGGCCATGCATCCGGCCCGGGGATTGTATCCGGGGACCTTCCGTCTACAAGGCCAGATGCTCTACCCGCTGAGCCACACAGGGGTTAACTCCTTCTTATTCACACCTACATCGTACACAAACTCAAAACCACCAACTTCCACAAACTCAAACCCCCAGCTTTCACAAACTCAAACCCACCAACTTCCTACAAACTCAAACCTAGCAGCGTGCCACAAAACGCAGCTGCCACGTCACTAACGCACACACGCCAAAAACAGAACACAAAATAAAATACATCCTGTACCAACACACGAAACAACACCATCCTATCACCGACACAACAACGACCGGACACGCACACTCGCTACCCCGTCAAGTCTGCTTCCTATCAGCCATGAAGCTCCAAAGATCAGGCTCATGGGTCACGCTGATACTATGCGCTCACTGCTACCTCGGCTGCTGCGCTAACGACCGGGCAAATGCGGGGTCCAGCACCTAGCAAGTGCTCAGGAGATCGCTGGGACGCGGACGGAGTCATATCAACACACGCACATCACATCATCCACCCGCGCAGCAAGCGTTTGCTGTGCCTGTACATCCACATCTGCCCGCGCAATAAATGCAGTGCCCACCGCCTTGCGCAATTTTACATCAAATCAGATCCTTTGATTCGTCGAGTGCGGAACTAGACATAGGCTGTGCGAAACCAAGTTGCGAGCTGATCTGTTGCCGCACACCCTGTTCTCCTTCTGTCATTGCTGTTTATCTAGCCCTACACGAAAACGCAACGTCTATTGCCCATATACATGCTGTATTGACTCACTAACACCATCCTGAACTGCTGCTGTTGATGCGTACTACTGCGACCGACTGGACGTATCTGTTTTCTATTTTGGTTGTCGCTTGGTCTTGGGAGCTCTGCACAAGTATTGCATATGCTTATAGATGCTTAGTGACCTAGCCACGCTGCTGCACCGAATATATAGTGGTGGCAAAAAGGCAAAAGTATATTTTCTCCCTTTCGTCGAGTGTTATGCTTCTCATCGGTGTGTGTGTGAGCTGAGGACGGGTGGATGGAATTCGTTGATATAGCATACGCGAGCAAGCGAGTTGAACAAAAATGAAGGCGAGACTAGCAACAAGGGCCGCTGACTCGCGCTGGTGCACAACACACGAAACAGTAGCAACAAGCACTGAAGTCGCGTGTGCTGGTCTCGAGACAGACGGGTTCAGAAGCAGCGTGGAAAAGACATGCCTCCGCCCGGGATTGAACCGGGGACCTTCTGTTTACAAGACAGATGCTCTACCACTGAGCCACACAGGCGTAACTCTTCCTATTCACACTTACATCGTACACAAACTCACACCCACCAACTTCCACAAACTCAAACCACCAACTTTCACAAACTCAAACCACCAACTTCCACAAACTCAAACTACCAGCTTGCCACAAAACGCAGCTGCCACGTCACTAACGCACACACGCCAAAAACAGAACACAAAATAAAATACATCCTGTACCAGCACACGAAACAACACCATCCTATAACCGACACAACAACGACCGGACAAGCACACTCGCTACCCCGTCAAGTCCGCTTACTATCAGCCATGAAGCTCCAAAGATCACGCTCATGGGTCACGCTGATACTATGCGCTCACTGCTACCTCGGCTGCTGCGCTAACGACCGGTCGAATGCGGGGTCCAGCACCGAACAAGTGCTCAGGAGATTGCCGGGACGCGGACGGAGTCATATCAACACACGCACATCACATCATCCACCCGCGCAGCAAGCGTTTGCTGTGCCTGTACATCCACATCTGTCCGCGCAATAAATGCAGTGCCCACCGCCTTGCGCAATTTTACATCAAATTAGATCCTTTGATTCGTCGAGTGCGGAACTAGACAAAGGCTGTGCGAAACCAAGTTGCGAGCTGATCTGTTGCCGCACACCCTGTTCTTCTTCTGTCATTGATGTTTATCTAGCACTACACGGAAACGTAACGTCTATTGCCTATCTACGTGCTGTTTTGACTCACTAACACCATCCTGAACAGCTGCTGTTGATGCGTACTACTGCGACCGACTGGACGTATCTGTTTTCTATTTTGGTTGTCGCTTGGTCTTGGGAGCTCTGCACAAGTATTGCATATGCTTATAGATGCTTAGTGACCTTGCCACGCTGCTGCACCGAATATATAGTGGTGGCAAAAAGGCAAAAGTATATTTTCTCCCTTTCGTCGAGTGTTATGCTTCTCATCGGTGTGTGTGTGAGCTGAGGGCGGGTGAATGGAATTCGTTGATATAGCATACGCGAGCAAGCGAGTTGAACAAAAAAGAAGGCGAGACTAGCAACAAGGGCCGTTGACCCGCGCTGGTGCACAACACGAGCATTTCCTTCCTCGGAAAACAGTCCCAGCTTCTAGTCTCGTCCAATGTGAGTCCGGATGGCACTGTTCGCATTGATCTGAGTGGGCTACCCTTCTTTTCGAGTGAAATGGAGTCGTTTGAGGTCTGCACGATCGCATTCGACAGCGAAAGTGGATGTGTCTGTACTCAGGAA
>NW_003303520.1:40336-43480 GCF_000142945.1 Phytophthora infestans T30-4 | reverse complement strand
TTCTCTTCCTTCGGACGAACGGGCTTCCAGGACGACATGGACCTTGTGAGGTGGTTGTCGACCTCGGAGACGGGCATGTGCCTCTCTACGACCCACTGAAGCCACTGATAGCGATGCTGAGTCGCCTCGGACACGAACCCAAAGCTGGACAGAGGGGCGTCCATAGCCGCAGATGCGCTGTAGGTCTCGTTGAAGTCGGGGTGCGTCAGGTTGAGGTGGGACATCAGGTTCGAGTACCCGGAACGGTTTGCTGCTTGCGGTAAGAACCGCAAAGCTGACAGCGGAAGTCGCCTTGGCCCTTGTCTTCGTAGAAGAATGCGCAGATATCACGGTTCGGAGCCATCGTGGTCAAATGAAAAGTGAGGGAGTGCTGTGAGGCTTCGGCTCGTGCTCGTGTCTGTGCCTGCCAGCCAACCACTTGAACGATTGGCGCGAAGAGCTAGTTGCCTCTAACATATTGGTATAAACCGGTATTGTACTGATATTATTGAATCAATATCATATTATATTGACTTTGGACATATCCAATAATAATAATTGTAGCCGGATAATACAGTAATTACGGGATTGATATTATTTTTTCCCACCCCTGATCGCCGCCACACTTCCCAGTATGACTGCAATGGTTCGATCGTACTCAGTGCCCAAGCTCAGTCCGTACAGGTACAGCCACACATCCAACATTGTTCCCCGGTAAGCCCCAATAACCTAACGCCATCGCAGCAAAATAGAGCCAGCAATACGCGTGGAGAATGAGAAACGCAAACCAACAGAGGCGTAGGGTGACGTCCGAAAAGACCCTGTTTAAATCAGCAGTCGCATTATCAGGGCGTGGATGGCCTTCGCTAGCCGTCTCAGCACAGCGCTGCATGGTCAAATTTCGATTGAGGTGTTCAAAAGACTGATCGAACATTGTAAAAGATAAAAGATTTTGGCTCTAAGAATAATGCACTATGTTTTTTTTAGAGCTGCAAGAATAGAACGGATGTTTTTTTTCCGATTTGAACGTGAGATGATTACATGATTACTTGGCGCCGCCAAGTTGACGGTGATCAATCTAGAGAGACGTCTCATAGGCTATTTTACGCCGGACGAACTAACCCATTCATGCGTTTAATCTGTATCTTACAATTAGCTACTGCTGCCTTCCTGGCATCGACACATGCAGTGCCACTCGCTTCCTCCGCTCGCTCCACCGCAACCTACGCTTCGAGAACGGGAAACATGGCGACTGAAGGTGCCAGCACTGAAGAGAGAAAGCTCCCACTCTTTGGTATGGAAAAATTGTTCACTACCAACACAAAACTTTTAAAAAATGCGGAGTTGGCTTTCACTCGCTATCAACTCGAAGCTCATACAACTCTGTTTGGCACCAATGAGTTTAAACTCTGGGCGATCCATGTGAATAGCTTGAACAAAAAGAGCGCAGGGTCCATCATGCTCAAGACATTGCTGAAGCACTATGATGACGCCACATTGGCGAGAATGATTGAGTCGGCCAAGTCCTCGGAAAGTGTGGCAGACGCAGCAACGAAGATGCGGACTGCGCAGTTCACCAGGTGGAAGAAGACTAGAATTAGACCAAGTACTATTGAAGCCCAACTACTTCAGCTCCCGAATCAGCTCTTGTGGGCCAAGAAAGACAAGAAAGGCTACAACGAATTCTTGATCGCTAAGCGCAGCAGCTTAGCGCTAAGCTAGTGCTTTACCAAACAGCTGTGTGGCGGTGCGGGCGTAAATAAACACGAAGGCTTACCCATGACAATTATTTAAATACGTTGAAAATTACAGCACGTGTGTTTTGGACAGAGGAGGAAGCGAAGCGATCGATAAAGAGGTGAATCTATATTTAAAATCGTGCTAGGGTTACATGCGTTGTAATGTATGGTGAGCTGATTTTATAAAGCAGTGTTTGCCGCTTCAGTCTGCTGAACCATGACCCATATTTTGTGATTAGCGTTTGCATAAATTTCTACTTTACGGGATAAATTAACGCGTATAATTAGTTTTTTTCGACCGACAAGAGAAGACTCCAGCCAAGTAGTGTTGTGTAATCTTAAACATCTATTGCAGCAACCTGTCTGTCCGTCACACTAAATTGTCGTGCCTGTCACGCTTTTCCGGACAAATCATTGGATAAAATAATTTAAATATTTCTACTGGCTGCCGAGAAACAACACCATCCTATCACCGACACAACAACGACCGGACACGCACACTCGCTACCCCGTCAAGTCCGCTTCCTATCAACCATGAAGCTCCAAAGATCAGGCTCATGGGTCACGCTGATACTATGCGCTCACTGCTACCTCGGCTGCTGCGCTAACGACCGGTCGAATGCGGGGTCCAGCACCTAACAAGTGCTTAGGAGATTGCCGGGACGCGGACGGAGTCATATCAGCACACGCACATCACATCATCCACCCGCGCAGCAAGCGTTTGCTGTGCCTGTACATCCACATCTGCCCGCGCAATAAATGCAGTGCCCACCGCCTTGCGCAATTTTACATCAAATCAGATCCTTTGATTCGCTGAGTGTGGAACTAGACATAGGCTGTGCGAAACCAAGTTGCGAGCTGATGTGCTGCCGCACACCCTGTTCTCCCTCTGTCATTGTTGTTTATCTAGCACTACACGGAAACGTAACGTCTATTGCCTATCTACGTGCTGTTTTGACTCACTAACACCATCCTGAACTGCTGCTGTTGATGCGTACTACTGCGGCCGACTGGACGTATCTGTTTTCTATTTTGGTTGTCGCTTGGTCTTAGGAGCTCTGCACAAGTATTGCATATGCTTATAGATGCTTAGTGGCCTTGCCACGCTGCTGCACCGAATATATAGTGGTGGCAAAAAGGCAAAAGTATATTTTTTTCCTTTCGTCGAGTGTTATGCTTCTCATCGGTGTGTGTGTGAGCTGAAGGACCGGGTGGATGAGGATTCTTTGATATAGCATACGCGAGCCAGCGTCTTGGACCAAAAAAAGAAGAGAAGACTAAGCAACAAAGGGCCGTGGACACCACGGCTGTGGCACTATACAAAGAAAAAATAGCAACACAACCATTGGCAGTGGCATGGGCTGGTCTTCGCGACACGACGGGGGTCCAAAACAAGACAGGGTAAAAAGGAAGAGCCTCCCCCCCC
>NW_003303520.1:36242-40236 GCF_000142945.1 Phytophthora infestans T30-4 | reverse complement strand
GGCAACGGAGCTGTTTGAATTGATGCAACGTTATGGCGCTGTAGTGATCTTCCGTGATGACGTACTAAGAGCTTCATTGGCGACGAGTTATTTGTGTTTGTTGTTGATATCCACCTCGTTCAGGTGCATTGTACCATTCCCTACTAACGTTTCAAGCTTTGCGCGCTTTTTACAAGAGCGAGTATTGGTTTTACATCTGCTTTTGGGCTTGTTTTTTACTCAATTCGAAGTTGTTTATGCGTTATTAATACTTTTCGTAGGGGCTAAAAACGCGCGAGTGTTCAATGTGGATAGTCCACGAAATAGTCAGCATCCATTGGTTGAATTAAAAAACATATGCCTTTTTATCGAGCGACTACTGAAGAAGATACAAGTCATTATAACCACAATCAGTATGAGACGGGGCGTATATTAAGTTATAAAAATATCTAAAAACTGTAAATCACGACGTTGTCATCTTAAACTGCGACAGTTTGTTCAACGACACCACCTTCGATCTCGTCACTACTGGACTCCATGTTGTCCACTTCACTTCCTCCGTCATTCTCATCGTCATCTGTCACCATGGGACAGGAGTCAGGTGCTTTGAAGTAGTGATCTTCAAATTTCTGGACATGTCAGTAGAATTTTGCCAATTTTCGTCCGTAACTTTAGCGATCTCCACGTCCACCTTAGCGTCCAGCTCCCGAGCATTGTTAGATGGATCTAGGGCTATTCGGTTCTTCATCGACCCCCAAACCATCTCGATCGGTTGAAGGTCGGGATGGTAGGGGGGGGGGGTAGTATAATAAATGGTCGTGTAGTGATGCAAGCCGTTGTGCCTCATAAATCGGGGCAGGTCGGTGTGGCTGAACACGCATCAATAACTGCGCAATGATATCACTCTCGTTGAAGTCGATTTCTAAATGTACATATGTGATTAACAATATTAGTGCTAAAAAATAACAATAAACTTAGAAAATAACAATAAACTTACTGCGTTCTTTCAACCACGCCTGAATGGCAGCCTTTTCCACTTTTTGGTTGGAGAGGGGTTGGTTATCCGCTTGTGATATGAGGCCCCGTCCATATGAGTGTTGCACGGACCGAATTTATCTTTAAGCGTGTTGCAAAGTTTCAAAAACCAAGACTCAAAAATCTGCGAGTCGAAATTGCCGTGGTAGTCGATTGGATCTGCCCCTTTCCGCTTTTTTGATGAAGAATCCCAATGTTTAATGGATTCCCCGATAAACTGTCCGTGAATGCCACTTTGAGAACGTGTTGTTGCTCCTGTACGAGCATATTCGTCGCAAGTAATTATACCTGCAGCTACAATTACAATTCTAAAAATTAGTACTAAAATACGAATGTTAGAAAAAAAGCAAATCACATTACCTAGCTCCACGCCCGCTTGTGGATTTTCTTACTTTGTCCTCTGTCAACCACGTTTTGTTGGCAACGTGGCTGACATTGACGTAAGACTCGTCCAGAAACACCTCCGGCCGTACTGGATTCTTGTTTGAGTCTCGGTTTGAAAGTTTTTTGTAAATAGATAGCGCGAAAAGCTACATTATTCTCCTTCTCTACTAGAAAATTGCGAATTTTGCCCCGGACATGAAAAAAAAACATTCGTTTGAGCAATCGGCGCATACTGCGAGCTGGAATCTTATTTTTTTCTGCCCATGACTTTTGCCACGTGATTTGAAATCAATTGAACTGTAATCGGGCGAGTCGCTTCGTTTTCGGCTATCACAAATTCCCCGGATTATCCCCTTCAACTCTGGTGATGAGTACTTGTTGACGGCCCCCACGCTTAGTATTTTGCGGCTTTAGCAAAATATAAAATTATATAGGTAAGTGTTATTTAACCGTTAATAATCACAATAACATCAAAGCACGAAAATTCAACAAACATCGTCGAACTTGGTGCCGGGATTCTTGTTCCAGAACGCCATGACGCGTGCAACAGTGGCCGTTGAGATGCCAAGATACACGGCTTCACGATGCCGGGTCTCCACGCCCCCAGAACGTCCTGCTTTTTCCTCAGCGATGAAATATGCATGAGCCTGCACAATCGTGCACTTTTCTTGAGGGGTCAGCGGCTTGCCTCGACCCATTCTTTCTCGTAATGACACTCCATTAGCCGCCCTGAACGTTCTTTAAATAAACATGTACTCCTTCAAATAGAATCTGGAGGACTCCAGGTTCTCCTATTTCAAAACTGACGAAAATATTAGCGGTTTTGATGCCATGTTAAAAAAACATTTCTGAGTTGTATCTTCTTTAATGACCAGGACAATAGCAACAAGCACTGTAGTCGCGTGTGCTGGTCTCGAGACAGACGGGTTCAGAAGCAGCGTGGAAAAGGCATGCCTCCGCCCCGGATTGAACCGGGGACCTTCTGTTTACAAGACAGATGCTCTACCACTGAGCCACACAGGCGTAACTCTTCCTATTCACACTTACATCGTACACAAACTCAAACCAACAACTTCCACAAACTCAAACCACCAGCTTCCACAAACTCAAATCACCAACTTCTACAAACTCAAACTACCAGCTTGCCACAAAACGCAGCTGCCACGTCACTAACGCACACACGCCAAAAACAGAACACAAAATAAAATACATCCTGTACCAACACACGAAACAACACCATCCTATCACCGACACAACAACGACCGGACACGCACACTCGCTACCCCGTCAAGTCCGCTTCCTATCAGCCATGAAGCTCCAAAGATCAGGCTCATGGGTCACGCTGATACTATGCGCTCACTGCTACCTCGGCTGCTACGCTAACGATCGGTCGAATGCGGGGTCCAGCACCTAACAAGTGCTCAGGAGATCGCTGGGACGCGGACGGAGTCATATCAGCACACGCACATCACATCATCCACCCGCGCAGCAAGCGTTTGCTGTGCCTGTACATCCACATCTGCCCGCGCAATAAATGCAGTGCCCACCGCCTTGCGCAATTTTACATCAAATCAGATCCTTTGATTCTTCGAGTGCGGAACTAGACATAGGCTGTGCGAAACCAAGTTGCAAGCTGATGTGTTGCCGCACACCCTGTTCTTCTTCTGCCATTGCTGTTTATCTAGCAGTACACGGAAACGTAACGTCTATTGCCTATCTACGTCTTGTTTTGACTCACTAACACCATCCTGAACAGCTGCTGTTGATGCGTACTACTGCGACCGACTGGACGTATCTGTTGGTTGTCGCTTGGTCTTGGGAGCTCTGCACAAGTATTGCATATGCTTATAGATGCTTAGTGACCTTGCCACGCTGCTGCACCGAATATATAGTGGTGGCAAAAAGGCAAAAGTATATTTTTCTTCCTTTCGTTGAGTGTTATGCTTCTCATCGGTGTGTGTGTGAGATGAGGACGGTGGATGGAGTTCGTTGATATAGCATACGCGAGCAAGCGAGTTGAACAAAAAAGAAGGCGAGACTAGCAACAAGGGCCGCTGACCCGCGCTGGTGCACAGCACACGAAACAGTAGCAACAAGCACTGTAGTCGCGTGTGCTGGTCTCGAGACAGACGGGTTCAGACGCAGCGTGGAAAAGGCATGCCTCCGCCCGGGAATGAGCCGGGGACCTTCTGTTTACAAGCCAGCTGCTCGACCACTGAGCCACACAGGCGTAACTCTTCCTATTCACATTTACATCGTACACAAACTCAAACCACCAAACTTCCACAAACTCAAACCACCAACTTCCACAAACTCAAACTACCAACTTCCACAAACTCAAACTACCAGCTTGGCCACAAAACGCAGCTGCCACCGTCACTTAACGCACACACGGCCAAAAACAGAACACCAAAATAAAATACATCCCTGTACCACCACACGTAAAAACCACCATCCTATCACTAACACAACAACGAACCGTGACACGGCGACTCGCTAACCCCGCAAAGTCCCGCTTCCTAATAAACCATGAAAGCTCCAAAAGAATCACGCTCATGGGGGCGCGCGTGGAAACTATTGCGCTCCACTGGCTACC
>NW_003303520.1:28538-31259 GCF_000142945.1 Phytophthora infestans T30-4 | reverse complement strand
CATCCGAACTCTGTACAGCGTATACTCTGCGTATACCCTTTCCCACACAAAAAATCCTCCTCCTCCAGCGAATTCGTGGCGCCAACGGACCCAAATGCCGCCGCGCCCACGCAGCGCTCCAAAGCGCCCCCTGCTGGCAGACGCCAGCGACGATACCAGTGACGGCGCCGCATCCGGCGGCTCTTTGAGTGAGTGGGAGCCGTCACTAAACCCACGTCGTGTGTAAACGACAGGGACGAGCAGCGCTTGCGAGGAAGCCGGACCAGTCTGTGTCATCGCTCCGCCTCCGGGGGAGACGCAGTTCAGGTCGTGGGAAGAATTCAAAGCATACTTCGCGCAGTACCAAGCTCGGTCGTTCCAGGTACAGTTGAGAAGTTTTTTTAAATTATATTCAGTGTTATCTAAGCTAATTGGTTGGCATGTTATCGATACAATATTAGATCTACCGTACCAGAACGAACACCTCAGTTCCAGTACGGAATGCTCGGATATATGCCCAGGGATCCAAGGTGTAACGGGGTTACATGGTGTGGAGCACACAGGGGTACGAAGTACCCGGAGAGTTAACAAACTCTCAGTACATAAGTTGGAGAGTTAACAAGGTCTCTCAGTACGTTGGCTGATAGCCACACGTTATGCATTTGATTAGGTTTAACTATGCTAGATAGTTAAAGAGATACATTTACCCCTAGGCGGCTTGGCCGCAATAATAGTAAATAAAACACTTCTGGTTTTGAAGCATAAAAGTTAAGGTGTTAGCCTTGAGCCCTGGTCTTGGGCTGTAAGTGTCCTTTGGATAAGGAACTTAGTATTAGTGACTCTTTGAGTCGAACGTCTTCCTCTGACGCTAAAGCTACGGCAGCCCCGCTGCACTTGGTAGCACTTGTAGTCAATCCCGCTCCTGAGTCGGTTGACTATATCCTCTGCGAGGATGGAACACCCCGTGTTCGCGAATTTGCCCCCGACGCAGCAGGACGCGCTTACTAAGCTTATGTCCTTGCTTGGCCCGGAGGGCGTGGCTCATCTTGCATCGCAAGGTCCAGAGGCGGTCACTGCCAGGCTGGAATCGTTCTCCCGCTACGAGAACGCGCTCTTGGAGCATGTCCAAGAGAAGGTGAGCGCCGCAACGGCGGCGGCGTCGATGACGCGTGAAGAGTCTATGAGACTGAAACCGCTCATGGTGAGCGTAAAAACCTTCGAGGGGAAGGATGGAGAGAATCTCCTTCTCTGGACCCGTGAGGTCGAGATGGCCATGGGATCGGCCCTGCTCCAGTCTGAGCATCAGCGCGTGGCGCTGGCTATCTCCAGGCTTGGATGTCGCGCTCGCGAATGGGCACTAACGTGCGGCGCGTCTGTTGACGCTGCATTTCCCACTTGGGATCAGCTGAAGCAACAGCTTTCGCGCGTGTTCGCGCCGCCTAATCAGGCGTACCGTATCCGGTCAAAGTTCCTTGCTACCCGCCAGGGTAAGAAGGATTTATTGGACTATGTACAAGAGTTGAGAACTCTTATCGCCGAAATGGCGGCGGACCCTCTTCCGGAACTGGTCAGCGTGACCGTGTTCATGGAGGGACTTCGTGTGAGCGCAGCTCGAACGGAAGTGTTCCGTGTACACCCTAACTCTTTTGAAGAGGCGGTGGATGTGGCATTGAATGCCGAGCACAACTTCAGGTCGGCGCGACCTGGTTGGAGCGCTGGTAGCGCAAGCTCTTCGAGCGGTCCAGAGCCGATGGACCTCAGCTATGCTGAAGATGAAGAAGCGGAGCTTCTTGCTGCGGAGCAGCGCGCCGGCATCCGCCGATGCTTTGTGTGCAATAGCACTAAGCACTTGAGGGCCTATTGCCCTCTGCGCAAGAAGCGCGAGGCTCCGGCGAGCCAACCCTCCGGGTCATCGCCGGGAAACGGCAACTCCAAGTAGGCGCGGGGCGGCCTACTGGGGAAGAACTGAGTTCTGTTGTGCCTCGAAGAGGTAGAGGGCAACGGGGCTCAGCCCCGAAGAGAGCTGAGCTCTCGTACGAGAAGAGTGTGTGCAAGCCGGGCTTGCTGGTCGTTCAAGCGAACGTGAAGGGCGTTGCAAAGCCATGGAGAGTCTTGATTGACTCGGGAGCCTCGGGCAACTACGCCCGTCGCTTCACCCTGGAAGGGAGTCAGCTGTATGCTGAGGCACTGGAAGTGCCAACGAGAGATACGATCTCTGTCCGTCTCGCGACGGGGACACTGGTAACTGTGTCGAAGGTCTCTGTCGACCTTGGAGTGAAGTTTGAGAACTTCGATAGCGTGGAACGCTGTTTGGTCTTAGACCTGGATGCGAGGTATGACCTCATCCTTGGCATGGTATGGCTGGAACGTCATGAGCCATGGATCGACTGGAAGTCAAAAACGCTGGGTGCGTCGCATCCTGCTCCTAGTGGAGCTTTGGTGAGTCATGAACCCACCTCTGCTAGGAAGCAGAAGCGCTTTTGGCGCGAGCACGAGGCCGAGGCGGCCGTAGTGCTGGACATTGGTATGTCCGAAATTGTTAGCAACGAGGTTGCTGTTTGCCCTGAGGGCGTACGTGGTGCGGCACGTTATCCCCGGAGCGGTGCAGGTCAGGTCAATGACCAACTGCTGGGTCCTGGTGAGGACGAGCGCGTTTGATGATTGAGGCCGTTAACTCAATTATGGAACCACAAACGCTGGAAGAACCGTTGTCCGCTGATGCAGATCAGTGGATCCAAGCGA
>NW_003303520.1:20759-27685 GCF_000142945.1 Phytophthora infestans T30-4 | reverse complement strand
ACTCCGAGCGGTATGCTCTGGGAGTGGCTGGTGATGCCCCAGGGGCTGTCGAACGCACCAGCAACGTTCAATCGTCTTGTGACGCAGCTGTTTAGGCCCCACCGGGCGTACGCTCAAACGTACTTTGACGATATATTCGTCCATAGTCGTGCCGAGCACGGAAAGTCAGACGTGGATAACCACATTGACCACTTGCGAGCGGTGCTCGAGTGCATGCGCACTAATAAGTTGTATGCCAACTTGGACAAGTGCGTCTTTGGCGCGGAGGAGATACCTTTCCTCGGGTGCTTCATTGAGAAGCGTGGCTTACGGGCAAATCCTGCCAAAGTCAAGGCCATCGTGGACTGGCCGGTTCCCAAGAACCAAAAAGACTTACGCAAGTGGCTAGGCTTAGCCAATTACTTGCACAAGTACAGTGCGAACTACGCGGAGATGGCTCGGCCATTATCAGATCTCCTTAAGAAGGACGCACCATGGTGCTGGAACGTCGAGCACGACGGAGCCTTTGAGGCTGTGAAGGAGAGCCTTCTCCAGGCTCCGGTCCTTGCGCTACCGGACCCGGATAGTCCGTTTAGCGTCGTCTGTGACGCCTCCGATTTTGCAATCGGTTGTGCTTTACTACAAGCAGACGCTGAAGGGCGTGAACGCGTGATCGCGTTTGAGTCTCGCCAGCTCAAAGCTGCAGAGAAGAACTATCCAGTTCATGGCAAAGAGCTACTTGCAATGAAGTATGCTCTAGTCAAATTCAGGGTACACCTGCTAGGCTCTAAGCCTTTTGTGATCTTTACTGATCATGCGTCGTTACGCATTGCGACACAGGTGCCTCATCTCTCTCAGAGAATGGCAAGATGGCTTTCCTTCTTTGCCGAGTATAACTTCGAGGTGAAGTACAAGCCGGGGCGGCTTAATGTAGTGGCCGATGCGCTCTCGCGCAGGCCGGACTACGAGTTAGCTCATGTCACGACAGTGACGTCGTCAGTGCCTGACTTGATACGCGGAGCGTATGCACAAGACGACATGTGTGTAGCGCTGCTACGGGCTCTTGGGAGCGAAGAGTTTAAAGACTCTGACAAGGAATTGTCTGGGCGCTTACGCACGAGGCTGCATCGATACTCACTCGATGGCGGCCTGCTGTACTACAGCACCGACGCTGAGGATAACCCTCGTGTAGTCGTTCCTCATGATGAGGATCTAAAGTATCGAATCCTCTATGAGGTTCATGATACGCCCGTGGGCGGGCACTTAGGTCGGGAGAAGACCTATGGCTCGGTGAGCTCGATGTACTGGTGGCCCAAGATGTATAAGTGGGTCGGCACCTATGTACGCACGTGTGAGACGTGTCAGCGGACAAAGTCCGCGCCGAGCACGGCAGCGCCATTGGCGAGTTTGCCTGTCCCCAAGGGATGCTGGCAGTCCATGAGTATGGACTTTGTGTTTGGCCTTCCCAAGGATAAGGCGGGAAACACAGGTATAGTGGTCTTTGTAGACCGATTGAGCAAGATGGCTCATTTAGCGGCAGTGCCGGACACCATTGATGGTGAAGGTACAGCTTTGCTGTTTTTAGACCGAGTCTTTCGCCAACATGGCTTGCCTGAGGCAATTGTCTCGGATCGAGATCCGCGCTTCACCGCGAAGTTCTGGACGTTCCTCTTCAGAGTGCTCGGCACTCGTTTGGACATGTCCACGGCGGACCATCCGCAGACCGATGGTCAAATCGAACGCGTGAATCGCGTTGTGGAGGATACCCTCCGAAGCGTATGCGCTGAGGCGCCAAAACGCTGGAGCCAGATGCTCCCACTCGTTGAGTTCGCATTAAATAATGCAGCGCACGCCTCGACAGGCTACACTCCGTTCTATGTGAACGGCTTGGTTAACTCTCGCGTCCCACTGACGCCGCCACGCAGTGGCTCAGGGCTTGGTGGGGGAGAAATAGCCGAGCGGCTAGCTGATGTCAGCCCTGTTGCGGCTCGCAAGCAAGTCGATGACTTTGTCTCTTTGAGACTGAGCGTAATGCGTCAAGTACGCGACGCTATGGCTGAAAGCCAAGACACGCAAAAGGAACATGCAGATGCCAAGGGCAGAAGCAATGTTGAGAGGTTTGAGGTCGGAGACCAAGTTTTATTAAACGCTAAAAACCTACCTACTCATGCAGTGTCTGCAGTCTTCAAGACGAAGTTAAGACCTCGGTTCATAGGACCGTTTAAGGTCGTGGCCAGGAAGGCCTAGCGTATACGCTCAACCTTCCGAAGAAGATGCGCACGCATCCGGTCTTCTATGTTGGCTTGCTTAAGCCATACCAAGACCCTGCTCAGGTGAGCGCGGAGGCGTTGGCACCAACGGTGGCTGGGCCACGGACAGCTGCAGGGCAGCAGGTGGTAGAGCCACGGGAGGCTGAACGACAGCAAGCGGTGGATCCACAGATGGCTGATCAACAGCATGTGGCAGAGCCACAGGTCGCGGAGCGAAGTGCTCGAGATGCAGGAGCAAGGCAAGCTGAACGTTCAGCCGAGCAGCTGGACGCTCAAGGTCCGAGACCTGGTTGTGAGTCAACAGTGGTGGCTCTAACCTATCCACAAGGTGGATCATCTCTTCGAGATCGACCGATGAGCGGTGAACGTTCGCGTCGTGGACGCCGGCGTCGTATGGACGCAGACGCCGTTCCGGCAAGTGCTGACTCTCCCCGCGAGAGCCCAGCTGAGGCAAGGCCTCCTCCTGCTCTGCTCGATGAGCATGGTGAGCTCCACTTTCACGTGGAACGCCTTGTGGCGTGGCGTAGACGCCAGGGTCGTACCCAGTACTTAGTGAAGTGGAGGGGTTACCCTCACTCACAGAACTCATGGGAGTTTGAGGTTATCCTCCGGCAAGATTGCCCTGACGTCGTTGACGCTTACGACCGGGCACATCATGTGCCGAAGCGCCACCATGGCGTGCGACAGCGTCGTCAGGCGCTGGGCGCCTCCCACTAGAGTGGGGAGCGATGAGGTCAGTAGTTGAGCTCAGGCTCTGACCAGTGGCTGCAGCAGCCAGCTCGTACGTATGAGCGGTGCTCGCAGCGGGAGCAGGAGGTGGAGAGACCTCGTAGTGTTAGGGACATGGTCCCGAAGGAAGCAGGTGCTTCGTGTTGTGCTGAACAAGGTTCAGGCACAAGCGTCTCGATAGACGCATAGTTGTTTTGAAGCAACTTGCTCGATGAGCATGATCCAAATGTGGATGCGCTGTAACAGCGAAAGTGGTGTCCCGGACGGGGATCGAACCACTGGCCTTTGGCTTGACAGGCCGGAGCTCTACCATTGAGCTATAAGGGCGATGACCGTACGTCAGTCCGAGAACGGACTACTCATGGTATGAGAGGGCTGCGCCCGGGTGGATTTGAACCACCGACCTGTGGCTTCCAAAGCCAGCGCTCGACCACTGAGCTGAAAGGGCGTTGCCCTTAAGCTTGTCCATTTCAGGGACAACAGTTCATGGAACGAGAGGGCTGTGCCCTGGCGGGTTCGAACCACCGACCTGTGGCTCTCAAAGCCAGCGCTCAACCATTGAGCTAAAAGGGTGTTGCCCTTAAGCTTGTCCAAGTGTGAACAATCGTTCATGGAACGAGAGGGCTGTGCCCTAGTGGGTTTGAACCACGGACCTATCGCTTGTGAAGCGAGTGTTCAACCGCTGAGTTGTTGTCGACGACTCGAATGAGTCAAGAGCATTGCTCTAAGCGGTTTGCAGCTCTTGGAGTAGGCGCGGAGCGCGAGCGTAGGTCTGAGACCGCTTGAGAGCAAGATGCGCGCTGCGCTTGGAGCATTGGGCCGTGGGCCGACGACGAGAAGTTGGGCATCAACGATGCGTAGGCGTTTGTGAGCTCACGAAGCTGTACAACGCTGGTGTGAGGTGTAGTAACCTCCGCCGTCTTAACAAGACGTGACCTCGCTGAGGAGAGTTTCGAGAACGGAATGTTCTCATCTTAGTGGGGGAGAGTGTAACGGGGTTACATGGTGTGGAGCACACAGGGGTACGAAGTACCCGGAGAGTTAACAAACTCTCAGTACATAAGTTGGAGAGTTAACAAGGTCTCTCAGTACGTTGGCTGAAAGCCACACGTTATGCATTTGATTAGGTTTAACTATGCTAGATAGTTAAAGAGATACATTTACCCCTAGGCGGCTTGGCCGCAATAATAGTAAATAAAACACTTCTGGTTTTGAAGCATAAAAGTTAAGGTGTTAACTTTGAGCCCTGGTCTTGGGCTGTAAGTGTCCTTTGGATAAGGAACTTAGTATTAGTGACTCTTTGAGTCGAACGTCTTCCTCTGACGCTAAAGCTACGGCAGCCCCGCTGCAGACGTGGTGACCAAACACCCACCGACCCAACTCCCACCGGATCGAGGCGTACGGCACGAGATTGGTCTCGTGCCCGGCACAAAGTATTGTGTCACGAGGCAATGGCCTCTCCCGCGCGAACAGTGCGAGGTCATTGATGCCTTCTTCGCCGCGAAAGCGAAGGCAGGCATGGCGCGGGAGTCGAAATCCTAGCACTCGACGCCGACTTTCTGCGTTCGTAAGCCGAACGGAAAGTGGCGTCTGGTTCACGCATATAACAAGCTGAGCAACGCAACGGTGCCAGCCCAAACACCAATCCCACGAAAGGACGTGTTGTTGAACAACATGGCCGGGAGCTTAGCTTACAGTGGCGCTGAGATGGGTTGAAACGGATACTAACCAATTCGTGATGGCGAGAGGAGCGAACTTTCCCGCTCCCCGGCGGTGAGGGGATAAGCACTTCAAGCGGCATGCTTTGGGAGTGGCTCGTCATGCCGCAGGGCTCGTCTAACGCCCCGGCGACGTTCAATCGCCTGGTGACACAATTGTTCCGCCCTTTGCGTACCTTCGTACAGACGTACTTCGACGACATATTCGTCCATAGCCGTGCCGAGGGAGGCAAGACGGCCATGGAGGTGCATCTAGGAAACCTCCGTCGAGTGTTGGACGTAATGCGAGCGAACAAGCTCTACGCCAACATCGACAAGTGCGTTTTCGCGTCACCAGAGATTAAAGTTTTCGGTTGCTTCGTAAGCAACGTGGGCGTTCGGGCTGACCCAGACAAGGTCAAGACCATAGCTGCATGGTCGACGCCCCGATCCCAGAAGGATCTTCGAAAGTGGTTGGGCTTGGCCAACTACCTGCACAAGCACAGCGCAGGGTACGCGGGCTTCACTAAGTCCTTGTCAAGCCTCCTTCAGAAGGACGTCGACTAGCGCTGGGAGCAGGAGCACGAAGATGCTTTTGATAGCATCAAGGCCAGTCTTCAAGAGGCCCCTGTCCTGGCCCTGCCGGACGAGACGAAGCCGTTTAGCGTCGTCTGCGATGCCTACGATTACGCCAACGGATGTGCATTGCTGCAGGCCGACACGGCTGGACACGAACGAGTCATCTCATTCCAGTCCAGGCAGCTCAAAGCTGCCGAGCGGAACTACCCTGTCCACGACAAGGAGCTCCTGGCAATGAATTACGCCCTTGTGACGTTTCGTGTTCACCTTCTGGGCTCTAGGCCCTTTGTGATCTACACAGACCACGCGTCCTTGAGGACGGCGACTAACTCGCCTCACCTCTCCCAAAGGATGGCGAGGTGGCTGTCCTTCTTCGCGGAATACAACTTCCGCGTCGAATACAAGCCGGGCAAGCTCAACGTGCTTGCGGACGCCCTCTCTCGGCGTCCTGACTATGAGTTGGCCCACATCACGCGGGTGACAACGGATCTATATGATCGGATACGCATGGCGTATCGGGACGATGAGGCTGTCGCGCCTATCGTCAAGTTTCTTATGGCCGGAACGAGCGCGAAGTCCGACTGGCTCTCGTCGCGACAGCGCTCACGGCTCCACCAATATGAGTTGAAGGAGGGCCTCCTCTATTACCGGGTGGAGCCCACTGATCCTCCACGGGTAATCGTACCCAACGACGAGGATCTGAAGTTCGATATCCTCGCGGAGGCGCATGACGCGCCCTCCAGCGGCCACTTGGGCCGCGAGAAGACCTTTCTGTCGGTCTCGCAGTCCTTCTGATGGACCCACATGTACAAGTGGGTCGCCCGGTACGTTAAGACATGCGAAACATGTCAGCGGGTCAAACCCGCAGGGCACTCTTCGGCCCCACTACAGAGCCTGCCCGTAGTGGCTGACTGTTGGAAGTCGACGAGTCTTGACTTCATCTTTGGGCTTCCCGCCGACGGACACGGCAACACCGGGATTTTGGTGTTCGTGTGTCGGCTGAGCAAGATGGTACATCTTGCTCCAGTTCCCGTCACTGTTACGGGCGAACAAACCGCAAGGCTGTTCGTCGATGGCGTGTTCCGCTATCACGGTCTCCCGGAGACGATTGTCTCGGACCGAGAGGTTCACTGCTGCGTTTTGGAAAACGCTGTTCCCTTTACTGAGAACTCGTCTGCAGATGTCCACTGCGAACCATCCGCAGACAGACGGCCCAACAGAGCGCGTCAATCGAGTGCTCGAGGACACTATGCGCAGTGTGTGCGCGGCAGCACCACGTACGTGGTCGACGCAGCTTCCAGTTGTGGAGTTTGCGCTCAACAACGCGGTGCACGCGTCCACGTGGCTCACGCCGTTCTACTTGAACGGCTTCCGCCACCATAGAGTGCCTCTCACTCTTTGAGGAGACACTGACTCCTCAATTCTAAGTGAAGGAGAGGCTCGAAAAGCCCTTTCCTCCCAGGTCTCGGATGTGAGACCAGTTTCGCTGCGGAAACAGGTGGAATCGTTTATGGATACCAAGCTGACATTGTCAGCAGGGTCCGCGATGCCATGGCAGCGCCCAGATAAACAAAAGGAGTACTCAGACAACATGGAGAGGAAACTTAGTATATTTGAGGTGGGGACTTAGTGTTGCTAGACACAAGGAACTACTCTGACACTGTCAGCTCTG
>NW_003303520.1:15986-18877 GCF_000142945.1 Phytophthora infestans T30-4 | reverse complement strand
GGCTTGTGATCACCCTGATCACTAGCGAGCGACTGCACGCTGTCATCTTTGTGCTCACTGGGCACTGAGCTGTGCCCTCCCACAGAGCCCGCAGGAGCATCGTGAGTGCTCTCGGACTCGGCATCGTCCTCACTGCCCGAGTTGAACTCACGTTCCACGAACCGAGGGCTCGGACGATTATCTGAGATGAGGGCGACGGACTGCGGCGCTTGCTTGCGCGCTTGTCCACAGCCGCGTCACCCGAGGAACCGATCGCCTCGGAGGCCACCTGAGTAGCCTCCTTGAGTGCCGAGCCTTTGCCGCGAGGATTAGTGCTCTTGGCTTGCGCCTTACCGGCAGCAGCCTTGGAGCGTGTCTTAGCACCGCTCTTTGCAGTGCCACGAGGCATGATAACGGTCGAAGTGGAGACCTAGACGAAGAGCGCATAGGTTGCTGCTCGAGGCTCTAACTGTGAAGTGAGCCTCCGCCGCGCTCGCGCGTCCAAGTCGATGGTTTTCAACTTTGAGAATGAGAGTTTGTGACGAACACCTCTTCACTCTGATTGGTCGGTAAACCGAACCTAAGTGGGGGAGGATGTAACGGGGTACGTAGCCCTAAGTGTACCCTGGTTGCATGAAGTGTGACACTTCACACTTCAGGTGTATGACGCGTCATACACCGGGATATTTGGTACAAGGTACCAAGGTCGCTCAAAGCCAACCATTGGACAAACGACATTGCATTTCTATAGGTAGTTTTATAGTTTGTATTAAACCCAAACTTAACCTACCTATAAATATACTCCGTTTACAATCTACCTTATTTAGGTCACTTCACTCTCTTTAACTAAAGAGGGGACCTGTGAACTGCCGTTCACTGAGAGTTTGTATACTCTCGGAAGATAACTTCCTCTAGCGCAAGGTGCTGTGTGACCCCGTCACACTGAGCGAATGGTATGCATCTAGCCCGCTGGGCTTCTCCTGCTTGGAGGGAGAGTGGGAATCTGGAAGTGGCCTAGCGATCTGCTAGAAGGCAAATAGCACAAAAATCACCAATTAAATGCTAGACATTCACCATAAGACAGTTTATCTTCGATTACTACGTCAAAATCCGATGATGGATCAAAATACAAAAACCAATTTGACACTTTTTTTCTTTTATTTGGGGGGGGGGATCGTGATACCGACTTCTCCATGTTGTGCCGGACGATTTTTAAGACGGACAATCGATTTCTACCAATAAAATTGTTTTATTATTGGCCTTTCTTGTCTCCATGTTAAGCCGGACAGTGCAGAGACGTGCCTCTTCCACCGTCTCTTCGCAGTCTGAGATTCAATGGAAGGCGCTCATGCTGAAGAAACTGAGGCAGACGAACTCACCCAGCGGGCGAAGCCTGTAGGTCGCCCACGCCTTAACGAGAATGGCGGACGTAAACCGCTTAAACGAAAGGTGGGATCATACACTAACCAACTAAAACTCGATGCAGCGACCCACCTCGAAAAGCACAACGATGTCAAAGCAACGATTAGGCATTTCTGGCCGGAGCTAGACTCACAGCACTACGATAGCAGACGAAAATTAGTTTTAGACTGGAAAAAAACAAAGCTAAGCTAATGAAGGCGTGCTGCTTAAAGTACCCGAAGGCGCTACTTCTGTGGCGCAACCAGCAGATGTGGCGAAATGGATTGCACAAGGCTGGGAAATGCTCACGCCATCAGCAATCTCAAACGGATTTAAGAAAGATTCTGACGCGGATTTTGATAGACCAGGGTTGGAATCTGAAACAAGCACAGCAAATCAATAGACTCATTTTTTGTTCTGAAGTTCAAATTTTTTTTTATGGATCCAATCGGTGTAGATAGGGTGTCCGGCACAACATGGAGAAGTCGGTACAGGAACTTGTAAAATAATAAGACAAAATAGTCCGATTACGCCAGCGCTTGTCTCACTTTGCGCCTCTTTTTATCGGATCTTTTCATCTCAATACGACGATCAAGTGTAACATTTGGCTACACTCTTTTGGTCTGACGACTGAAATGGATCCAGCGAAAAATCGCACGTGTCCTGAGCAACTGGGTGAGCGACATCGACGGCATCGAGTGGTGATTCCAGAGAGTAAATGGTCGTGTGGTCGATTTCATCCGTGCTATATACATGTACGCTATTTACAGGTCGCTCTGCCGTTTCTCCCTTCCAGCCTACACTTCGCCAAGATCGATATATCACCCAGCTCGGTTTCCTTGTACCTTGTGCCTGTATCGCCGACTATTTTTGATACTTCAGTATTAGATTGCTTGACGAGCGTAACGGATGACGGCCTCACACCGAGGCTTTCACCTCGGAATGCGTGCAAACAAACCACATGGGCCACTGACGCGAGCATTTTTCGCGGCGCAGTAAGGACCATGTGCACCTTTGAAATACAGTACCCCTAGCCTAACAAAGTAGTACAATGAATGGTATTAAAAGTGCGTCTAAACCCATATCGATTAGTACTGATTCCTTTGCCAAACTATTACTCAATCTAGAAGCGATGAATGTATCAGTGACAGATTCACGCCACGAGTATGGGAGCTACACAAGGACTGTGTCATTCATATTGCGGTAGTTTAATGTGCAAGCAAATGATGTTGCAATTGAAAAATTGTTTATCCCTGCTTTATGGCTAAAAGCTTCCCTAAAACTCCAATACACAAGTATTAGGGTTGGATTTTGGTTCGTGGCATACTAATTCTAATTACTCCAGTCTGTCGATTCGCCGGTTCATTTCGAAAGGTATTCGATCCCCCCCTTTTTAGGGAGAAGCGATGATGAGCTGGCCTCCCTCCTCTGAACGGGCTTTTCCAGCCCCTCCGGAGGAAAAGGGCGACGGCCAGGAATAATAAGAAATAGTCTTTCTATCCTTTACAAAG
>NW_003303520.1:13039-15886 GCF_000142945.1 Phytophthora infestans T30-4 | reverse complement strand
CCTGGGGTGACGACGCTAACAAAGTACGTGACATTAAGAAGCACCTAAATTTGCGGCCACCGCATCTCCAACAAACCATGCCACTCCGCCGCGTAGCGGCGGCGAACGGCTAGTCTTACACACCTAGTGGAGTGTGTTGTCTGTCAGTCCGTCCGCGGCTAGGGTTAATTAATGTAACGCAAATGCGGGCGTTCTACTGGCTGCCGAGCGCAGCGAAGGCGGCCTCAATTCGCTAAAAAGCTGCCGAGCGCAGCGAAGGCGGCCCCCATTGGCTAAAACAGATATTATGTGCTGTACTTACTGTATGTGGACTACACATCGTACTTAAATGCACCGCCCCCAAAAAAATTTTTTTTTGGTCTCCCTTTTCCCCCGGGCGTTTCCCCACCCTCCCCCACAGAGGGGCTGCCTGTGTTACCCCTTATTAACCACAAAAAAAGGCGCCGCATGAGCACACACGTACTATATCGTCGTAGGAGCTGGAAAAAAATATACCCCGGGTGACTTATATTTCGGCCTCAATCGAAACTTAGTACTATGGATATATAATGATGTTTTAGGCTTCGTAGTACTGCTGTACTAATTTAACTTACAATATTATTTTTCATATTACTATTATCAAGCCATTTCATATTGTTGCTTGCAGTCATTTGTAGTAGTAGTACACAAATAATTATATCAGCGTTTAATAATAAATAGCAATTGTATTACTATTAATAATAATGTGAAAGCTTTAAAATATGACTATTGTGGCTTACACCCCTGCACACCACACTGCCTCCGGGAAAAAGTGTCATCTTCCTTTGTATTTGCGCGCGTAGTGTGCGACCTTCAGATATTCTGCAAACTTTCCAACAATATATGTAGCGTACATAAAAAAATGGGAACAGCTATTGTGTTTAAGGTAGCCGCGGATGCCACGTGACTAAGCAAGAGCACGAAGCCCGAAGGAACATCGACCCACTCTATGTAGACAATGGGATAGAAGAGCAGCACGAAGCACGAAAGATAGAAGCCTTAGGCGATGCAAACCGCGAAGTGTTTTACGTAGCGTGAAATATGGAAGTGCACGCAGCCATGAACAGGACAGAACCATAAGAATATGACGGGAGCGTACGGGCCACAGAAGGGAACTAAATCCATAGACACCTCAGCATGCTGAAAAGCACGGGCTACGAAAGAGCACGCACGCTCGAAGCCACGGTAGAACACGTAGCGGTAAGAGTGCACTAACAGCAATTCTCCGATAGCACCACGGTAGAGCACGGAGTACGGGTCGACGGACCAGGCATAAAGCCGCGGGAGACCATAAACGAGAAATCACCGAGTATTGGAGCACGATACCAGGGTGAAAACGGATCTCACTGGGGAGCGCGATACTACTGTAGATAACGAGAGCTTGGTAAAATACATCCTGTACCAACACACGAAACAACACCATCCTATCACCGACACAACAACGACCGGACACGCACACTCGCTACCCCGTCAAGTCCGCTTCCTATCAACCATGAAGATCCAAAGATCAGGCTCATGGGTCACGCTGATACTATGCGCTCACTGCTACCTCGGCTGCTGCGCTAACGACCGGTCGAATGCGGGGTCCAGCACCTAACAAGTGCTCAGGAGATTGCCGGGACGCGGACGGAGTCATATCAGCACACGCACATCACATCATCCACCCGCGCAGCAAGCGTTTGCTGTGCCTGTACATCCACATCTGCCCGCGCAATAAATGCAGTGCCCACCGCCTTGCGCAATTTTACATCAAATCAGATCCTTTGATTCGCTGAGTGTGGAACTAGACATAGGCTGTGCGAAACCAAGTTGCGAGCTGATGTGCTGCCGCACACCCTGTTCTCCCTCTGTCATTGTTGTTTATCTAGCACTACACGGAAACGCAACGTCTATTGCCCATATACATGCTGTTTTGACTCACTAACACCATCCTGAACAGCTGCTGTTGATGCGTACTACTGCGACCGAGTGGACGTATCTGTTTTCTATTTTGGTTGTCGCTTGGTCTTGGGAGCTCTGCACAAGTATTGCATATGCTTATAGATGCTTAGTGACCTTGCCACGCTGCTGCACCGAATATATAGTATATTTTTTCCCTTTCGTCGAGTGTTATGCTTCTCATCGGTGTGTGTGTGAGCTGAGGACGGGTGGATGGAATTCGTTAATATAGCGTACGCGAGTAAGCGAGTTGAGCAAAAAAGAAGGCGAGACTAGCAACAAGAGCAGTTGACCCGCGCTGGTGCACAACACACGAAGCGGTAGCAACAAGCACTGCAGTCGCGTGTGCTGGTCTCGAGACAGATGGGTTCAGAAGCAGCGTGGAAAAGGCATGCCTCCGCCCGGGATTGAACCGGGGACCTTCTGTTTACAAGACAGATGCTCTACCACTGAGCCACACAGGCGTAACTCTTCCTATTCACACTTACATCGTACACAAACTCAAACCACCAACTTCCACAAACGCTAACTACCAGCTTGTCACAAAACGCAGCTGCCACGTCACTAACGCACACACGCCAAAAACAGAACACAAAATAAAATACATCCTGTACCAACACACGAAACAACACCATCCTATCACCGACACAACAACGACCGGACACGCACACTCGCTACCCCGTCAAGTCCGCTTCCTATCAACCATGAAGCTCCAAAGATCAGGCTCATGGGTCACGCTGATACTATGCGCTCACTGCTACCTCGGCTGCTGCGCTAACGACCGGTCGAATGCGGGGTCCAACACCTAACAAGTGCTTAGGAGATTGCCGGGACGCGGACGGAGTAATAGTCAGCACACGCACATCACATCATCCACCCGCGCAGCAAGGA
>NW_003303520.1:8154-12939 GCF_000142945.1 Phytophthora infestans T30-4 | reverse complement strand
AACTAGAAGCAGGGTTCGACGCACCCTGCGTTTTCGACTTCCAGTCGACCCATGGCTCATGGCGTTCCAGCCATGCCATGCCAAGGATGAGGTCATACCTCGCATCCAGGTCTAAGACCAAACAGCGTTCCACGCTATCACTCCAAGGTCGACAGATACCTTCGACACACTTACCAGTGTCCCCGTCGCGAGACAAACAGAGATCGTATCTCTCGTTGGCACTTCCAGTGCCTCAGCATACCGCTGACTCCCTTCCAGGGTGTAGTTGCCCGAGGCTCCCGAGTCAATCAAGACTCTCCATGGCTTTGCAAAGCCCTTCACGTTCGCTTGAACGACCAGCAAGCCCGGCTTGCACACACTCTTTTCGTAAGAGAGCTCAGCTCTCTTCGGGGCTGAGCCCCGTTGCCCTCTACCTCCTCGAGGTACAACAGAACTTAGTTCTTCCCCAGTAGGCCGCCCCGCGCCTACTGGGAATTGCCGTTTCCCGGCGATGACCCGGATAGTTGGCTCGCCGGAGCCACGCGCTTCTTACGCAGAGGGCAATATGCCATCAAGTGCTTAGTGCTATTGCACACAAAGCATCGGCGGATGCCGGCACGCTGCTCCGCAGCAAGAAGCTCCGCTTCTTCATCTTCAGCATAGCTGAAGGGCCATCGGCTCTGGACACCTCGAAGAGCTTGCGCTACTAGCGCTCCAACCAGGTCGAGCCGACCTGAAGTTGTGCTCGGCATTTAATGCCACATTCACCGCCTCTTCGAAGAGTTAGGGTGTACACGGAACACTTCCGTTCGAGCTGCGCTCACACGAAGTCCCTCCATGAACACGGTCACGCTGACCAGTTCTGGAAGAGGGTCCGCCGCCATTCCGGCGATAAGAGTTCTCAACTCTTGGACATAGTCCAATAACTCCTTCTTACCCTGGCGGGTAGCAAGGAACTTCGACCGGATACGGTACGCCTGATTAGGCGGCGCGAACACGCGCGAAAGCTGTTGCTTCAGCTGATCCCAAGTGGGAAATGCAGCGTCAACAGACGTGCCGCACGTTAGTGCCCATTCGCGAGCGCGACCTCCAAGCCTGGAGATAGCCAGCGCCACGCGCTGATGCTCAGACTGGAGCAGGGCCGATCCCATGGCCATCTCGACCTCACGGGTCCAGAGAAGGAGTCTTCAACAACGAAGAAAGCGGCTGGATCAATCCGGCGTAATTCTTCGTGTACTTGTGGAAATAATTTGCAAGACCCATCCCTTGACGCAATTCAGTGGGATTCTGCGGCGTAGGCCACGCACATATCGACGACACTTTCTGGGGGTCGTCGCGGACGCCGTTCTTGCTCATAAAGCAGCCAAGCACCGGAATCTTCGGCGCACAGAACATGCACTTCCTCAAGTTGGCATACAGCTTATTTTCGCGCATCACTTGGAAGACTTGCCTCAGGTGCTTCAAGTGGACTTCGAGCGCGCTTAGGCCTCCCTCAGCGCTACTGTGTATGAAGATGTCGTCGAAGTAACTCAGTGTGAAATCGCGGAGCGGGCGCAGCACATGGGATACCATGCGATTGAACGTGGCGGGGGCATTTTTCAAGCCTCGTGGCATAACAAGCCACTCCCAGAGCATACCACTGGGAGTGCTTACCGCTGTGAGCGGTATGTCGCTCAGCCTCATGAGGATTTGTTAGAACCCATCGGTCAAGTCGATGGCGATGAAGACCTCACTACCCGACATTGCGTCGAGCACCATGTCCTTCCGAGATATCGGCGTCTGGGCAGGAATGGTAGCGTCGTTCAGCTTGTTGAAAGCATGGACAATGCGCCACCCACCCGTGGCTTTCTTCACACAGAAGGTCGGACTAGAGTGCGGCGATGTGCTCTCACGGACATGACCCGCCTTGCGGACGCTCTCAAAGAAGTCATCGATAGCTTGGACCTGATCTCGTGGAAGCCACTGCCGCGTCACACAATACTTCGAGCCGGGCACGAGATCGATCTCGTGGCGAATTCCTCGGTCAGTTGACAGCTCAGCGGGGATCTTATCCGTAAAGACATCTTCATATTCGCTTCGCGTAGCGCTTCCCAAGATCGCGCTGCGAAGCGCTCCTCGCGGGCTGACTTCGGTTCGGCGCTCTTTGGGCGCGAGGGAGCGTCGTCGTCACTGAATGTATTCACTTCAAGCGACGCGAAATCGGCGTCGGTGATCAGGCAGACTTGTTCAATTTCATCGTCCTTGAAAGGCACGCAATAACAGCGACGTACGTTAGGGTTTACACGGGCCAGAACGGGTGACAAACTTACCGTAGTGTCGACATGATAGCATGTACTGGTGTGGCCACCTCCGGTCAGGACAAACAGGCTGGAATGTATTTCCTCCACGCCGTAACTTGTCTTGCGATCCTTAGACGCCCAATACTGCTCTTCAACAAGCCGGTACGCATACGGGCTGACTTCGCGCGCTAGCTGTTCATCTGCACCATCATAACGCATCTGGCCCACGTCTGTAATTTTCTTTCCGTACTCCATCTCTACTACTGCTTGCAAGAACATCAGCGTATCTACGCACTCATCCAGCGCCATCTCCGGCTTCAGAACCTCTTTGATATGACCCCATGATGTTTCAAGCCTACAGACCACCAAACCACCAGCCAAAAACACAGTTAAAGGTGAGTCTAGAACCTATAGCGCAAGAAATTGTACCTATTTTTGGTGTAGTTGCCTAGATGTGGAACATCCGAACGTGCGTACAGCGCCCATCGCTCTTTCATCGAATCCCAGTTCTTCATGAAGTACTTCAAAAATGGATGCGTGGGCACAGGTACAGGGTCTTCACGTTTAAGACGAACACCTTCCAGCAAAAAGTATAGATACTTCAGATACTTAACGTACTCATCCGTAGAACCGCCAGCCGCATCATATCGATAGCATCTTCAACTTGGTCTTTGTCGAAGCTGGACGGGCCTCCATACTCGCTCTTTGCCAGCTCGGTCCGAATATACTTCTTCAAATGGAAGTGACACAGAATCACTTTCACGCCAGGGAGCTCCATTTCTAGTAATCCCAATTCACCCATGTCCTTGTCAATCACAATTACCCTGACTTGCTCCCACGAAGGGTTGTTAAACTTGAACGACCCGATAGCATCTGAAAGACACTCTGCACTTTCGTTCTCCATGAGACTGTGGTGTACGTATTGACCCTAGCATTACGTTAACAACTCATAAGTAAGAATTTGTACATATCAAGTACATGTTGTAGCTGAAGCTACGCAAACAGTAAAAGTCAAACTAGAGGCACATAGGATGTAACGTCAGGTACATTTACTTACATGTCCGTACACATCGTTAACCATGAACGAGAAGAGCTTGTAGCGCGATTCGTTGGTGTTATGCGTCGCGTCAATGAGCATCACTTCAGGAAAAGCCTTGAACCAGCGTCGCATTTGTCTCGTCTGCAACGCGATGGTCTGTGCAGTTTTGGATTCGCCGACGTAAACGGTTGCTCGGTTTCCACGACATTCGCAAATCCCTCGCAAGACAGTCTCCAGCCGTTCTTCAGTAGTCGCACCTCCCCTTCGTCTCTCCTTCATCCTCGCCACCATGTTGTGTACATCTCGAAGCACCACATTTTTTCCTACATGGAGTCCAAAACAAGAAAGCTATCAGTCACTATATATAATTCTGGGTTGAGTTAAGCGCACCCACCTGTCTTCTTTCGCAGGAACTGCATAATTAGCTTCGGCTTAGAACCAGCAGCTTGGAGTTCATCCACGAATGCCAGTATGTCCGGATCCTCCACGCGACGGCTCGACACATGGTTCTCAAATGTAGCGCGAGACACATTGTGGTTGTGTCTGACGTCAAAGTCAGTGACGCGTACCATGAACGTGTCGTGTTCATCGTTCCATACGACAGCAGCCTTAATGTTTGACTTACAGCCTGTAGTCTTCTCGAAAAACGACCTTCGTATCCCCTTTCCACGGCTCTTGCGCTTCCACCCGTGAGTGCAGACCAACTTAATCCAGAAATTTCCGAGCTCCTCAGGGATCAATCGATCCGACGTCTCATCAGTAACTGTGTTAGTCGTGCCGGAATCATCTGGGTTCTTCGCATTAACACTCAGGTCTGCTCGCGCCTTAATTTCTCGATTTCTCTTTTGAACCGACGTGGACGTGCGCTGTGGAAAGATCTGGTGTGTCTCCTCTTGGTAGCGCTCCATGTATTTGCGGAAGGCATCCCAGCTCTCAAGCCACTCGACATCAACTGGGGGACAGAGCCACAAGACCCCAGGAGGGACTTGCCGCTCGGGTTCACTGTCGCTCATTCTGATTGCACACATGAGAACCACAGAATACGCTCTTAGCTTACCTCCCCCCTGTGACGGGGTCACACAGCACCTTGCGCTAGAGGAAGTTATCTTCCGAGAGTATACAAACTCTCAGTGGACGGCAGTTCACAGGTCCCCTCTTTAATTAAAGAGAGCGAAGTGACCTAAATAAGGTAGATTGTAAACTGAGTATATTTATAGGTAGGTTAAGTTTGAGGTTAATACAAACTATCAGTTACCTATAGAAATGCAATGTCATTTAACCAATGGTTGGTTTTGAATGACCTTGGTACCTTTGTACCAAATATCCCGGAGTATGACATGTCATACTCCTGAAGTGTGAAGTGTCACACTTCATGTAACCAGGTACACTTAGTGCTACGTACCCCGTTACATCCTCCCCCACTTAAGGTTCGGTTTACCGACCAATCAGATGAAGAGATGTTCGTCACAAACTCTCATTCTCAAAGTC
>NW_003303520.1:0-7332 GCF_000142945.1 Phytophthora infestans T30-4 | reverse complement strand
CTATATAAAAAGGCTACCGTCATCAGGCACATCACGTCTCATCGCATTTTCCACCATCGGGGGTGGTCCCTCAACTGTGGGCGGAATGTCCTATTCTTCTCTGCTCCCGTGTCTTCTCCCGGACTCCCACGTCTCCAGACATGGGCAAGAAATCTACCGCTACCTCTGCACGTGTACATCTAGCCCCCTGAAATGCTACTACCGGACCCCCGGAGCCGGAACTGTGTCAGAACCCAGTGATCTCTCCGCCATCCACTTCAGGCCTTGCAAATGTCAACAGCCCAAGGCACAGTTGAATCAACGTGTACTGCCCTCACTGAGGGAGGCTGTTGATTGAACCAGCCATCATTATTCTTTTTGAACAGAGACGGACTCTGATCCTCCGCATCATTCGACTCCTAAGCGACCCCGCCTCTCTGCGGAAGCCATTGATAGCTCCTGAGGAAGCCAATGACGTAACCCTCAACTCTGAGGAAGACATACACGAACAGGAGCAACGTCAGCATTTACTGTACACATTACTAGCTATTCGGTATGTGTCTGAGTCCACTACGTATCGGGGAGCAATGAAGTCTTCCCACGCTAACCAGTGGCGTAAAGCAGCTAAATCGGAATACAAGTCCCTCATGGACAATCACACTTGGGTGTTGGTATCCCCTCCTAAAGGAAGGAAGATTTTAAGTAGCCGATGGATCTTTGTAGTAAAGTATACCGGCACTGGCGAGATCGCCGCTTTAAAGCGCGTCTTGTGATCAAAGGATTCCTTCAGGAATATGGCATCGACTACAACGAGATATTCTCTCCTGTCATCAGGATGGAGGTACTTAGACTACTTCTTACTATAGCAGCTCTTCTCGACTTTGAAGTCCATCAAATGGATGTTAAGACAGCATTCCTTAATGGCTACTTGGAAGAGGAGATCTACATGGCTCAACCGGAAGGTTTCAAAATCCCCTAAAGCCGGTCCATACCCCCAACCCCAAACTTTGCTATCGTGTCTTCCCCGCCTAAAGTGTCTTCCTGGTACATGGTATATCTATTATTGTGTCTTCTGTACGCAAAGACGATACAGTACAAGCCTGATTTTTTTGTCGATATTGTGAAAAACAAACCAGCTGGAAATACGTGAACTGTGCAGTATATTTAATGCAAGTCAAAAATCAGAGCCGGAGCCTGCCTAAACTACGAACATCACTTCTGCGGGATCGCTTCTGGCGTGATGATCCGTCACTTCCAGATTCACCGCTCGACTTCTCGGAGTTCTCAGCATCACCTGCAGTCTCATCGGTAGGTCTCTTCGGCTTACGGGCACGAATCTTGCGTTTGTTCCGTGTCTGAGGGATCAATGTGCCGTTCTTCCAATGTTTATGCCAGATCTCGAAGCACGATGCTGGAACACCGCTCACGGAGTGCTTCACTTTGTTGCGAAGGAAGACTCGAGCTGCTAGAGCATTTTTAAAAGACGTTTTCAGCCTGCATTCACCGCAAAAGAAGGTAGTTTCACCCCCACGCAAATCTCCATCGGCTTTGAGCGCTGAGCACACCTTACAGGCGCGCTGACGGCGTTTCCGAGCTTGTGTGGCGCTCCCTTTACGCCACTCGTCGGTCTGAGCAGGCACATGTCTGGCGACTTCTCGAGCTTTTGTCGGTGTCGCCTGGAGCCCTCGGTGGCGTAGCAGCTGCTGCCAGTCTTCAGGTTGAAGCTGGCACAACTCCAGGTGAAGCTGTTTGAGATATTGCACGTGTGATAGCTTTCGTTCACCATCTCTAACCCGCCGGCAATTGAAGACAATAAATGCATTGATAATTGCCAGATCAATAAGGCCTAGGAACAACGACTTGTAATACTTCCTGTAGCGTCTTGCGTTCGACGCTCGCCGGCCATTCTTCTGCTTTGATGGTAGGATGGCCTCGCACAAGCCTTGGTTGTTCATCATAATCGTTCCAACGATGTAGAAAGACATCGTAAGCAGTTGCATTGCAAGCACCACGGAGGTGTAAAACCGATCTGCTACAACCAGTCGAAAGTCGGAGGGTCCAGTGGGGCCAAATACATGCTGGAGATTTCGCACCACTGCAGCAAGGCCGGATTTCTCGTCAGGTGGAATGCTGTCGTCTTGCATTTGGCGTTTACCACAGTAAACCACGAAACTGTATCAGACACGGTAAAGAAAGCGTTAGCATGTAGCAGACACGTTAAGACAACTTTTGAGCCAAAAAAAAAAACGCGCCCGAAGGCGCGTCACAAACGTACTGGATGCAATAAGCCGTCTCAGAACAGCACAGCATGAAGAGCTTAGTCCCCCATTTGTGAGGCTTATCTTTCATGTACACCCTCATGCGATTGAAAGCCCATCTTGACGGAAGCATCGCTTCATCAAACGCCATGACCGGTGGCGGTATAAAGCTGCGCTGGAAAGTATATTGCAGTACGATGATTACTGGCTGCAGCTTCCACGCGCGGTCCGTCGCTGCCTCAGGAGCATCATTGCGACTGAAATGCATGTTGCGGAAAAGATGAGCAAACCGATCTCGCTTCATATAATGGCCGAAGCACCAACGCGGAATTGCGCCTTCGTCGGTAGTCTTCCAGTGGTGGTCAAATTTCTCCTTGTTCGGCGCAATTGTTCTGGCAATGAGTAGTCCAATAAAAATACAAAACTCTCTTCCAGATATGTCAGGTGTTGCCAATAAATTCTCCTTGATTTGTTCTTGCGATTTCACTTCTAAATTGTTGTCCTTCCGGTGGCGGGCTTGTTGCTTTGCACGCTGTGCGCCAACACGCTTATCCAAATTGTGAAGGAAATAGTCGTCAATAGCTCCGGCAATGTCTTCCCAAAGATGGGAAGGTGCAAACAAGAAGAATGACCCCAACGCGGTCGAAGCAGCGGAAAGGGCTTCTTCAGTAGGCCCGTGATCCCCGCTGTAAATATTGGGATAGTCCTCCGTAAGCCATGCATCAGTCCGAGCCTCGTACGGCTCGTCCATGTAGGGAAAAGGCAATTGGGTATCAGGTCCATTCCATTGAGCTTCATGTCTTTTAGAACATCCTTGTGTACACTATCGCGCGCTAGTGCTCCAACTCCGCCAACTGATTCAAGTAGAGATGACTCGAAAAGTAAGTCAGGAGCAGCAGCAGAATCCTCCACGACGGCGTCGGCTTCTTCGAAGCCTAAGTTCTTATCATCATCGTAAATGGACATATTCTCATTGTCACCATCGGAATCCAGTGCTGCAAAATCGGCTGGATTATCTCCAGGCGCGATAATGTTTGGGTCATCTACATCCACATACACTATAAGAATCCATAACGTGTACCCTTAACGTGTATACACACCATAAGCTTACCCATCATCGTTCTGATTTCATGTGCAAGGCTGACGCTTGGTTGCACTTCTTCAGGTGGTATGGCGGCCGGTTGCCCTTCTTCACCTGGCATCGTGCTTTCTCCGTCGCTATCAGGCTCAGAGCAGGCATACGCTGAGCCAGATGTAGCAGCAGCATCGAATTCAGCATGTAAACTACAATTGAGATACTCGTCTGCACCTATAAGGGAGTGGTGTGTTAGCGTTAGCAGTAGTTCACAGGTACGAGCAAGATATTCGACAGCTTACCGTTTTCATCACCAGCTGAATTGCCCAAATCACTATCTGCCAGGTGTGGAGACGTAGCCTGAATGTTCGGACAAACAGTCTTCGTCGTGTCTGGATCTGGACTGACAGTTCGGTCAGCAACTATATACACGATAGCGTTAGAATCATAACACGTACATACACAATAAAATCAAACGCACCATCTTGTCTATCAGGCACATCGGTTTCAGGCTGTCCACTTTCCGGAGTAGGTTGAGTCGCTGCTGCCTTTGCTTGTTGCTTCGCCGCGGTAGCTTTCTTTATCTTCTCTAGCAAAGCACACGTATTAGAGTCCACACAAAGACCTTGAAAGGCGATACTACTTACCCAAGGCGATACGGTCCAAATATGCCATCAACGCAGCCTCTCCAACGAAAACGTCCACGCCACGTACGTCCTTCTTCGTCTTCCCCGGCATAAGGTACGTGTAGTCGTTTGACAGGCCCGTAGGGGCCTTTGATTTCCATCCTTCCTTCAGAAGCTCTCGCCATCGGCCTCTGAACCCGGACATCTGAGCGGCAGCGGCGAAAATTCTCGAATGACCGAGATATGGGTGGCGCAGAATTCCACCTGCAATCCTCTATGCTGATTTGTGTGACACCCATCAAACCTGTGTCTTCTAATTTTCTAGAAAAACCAAGTTCAAGGCACACGCATAGCTATGTACTGCTGTGCGGGAAGATGGGAAGTATGCCTACCCCTTCTTGACAGACAATTTGTATGGTCCTATACAAACTTTACGTATAAAAGCTTAACGTGTCTCAGACACGTTAAGCTTTTTGCGGAATCGTGTCTCATACAGGCTCTCGGGCTTGGGGGACTAACCAACCAATGTCCAATCTATCCTGATGTTAAAGTTAAATCTAAAACAAATATATGTCTGTTGTGATAAAACGTTATGTCCATGAGTCACTGGCAGAGGAAACAACATTATTGTCGTGCTTGGGCTGACACATATTATAATGCCAGTATACTCCGTTCTGTATGTCCTCGGCGCTTTGATGTATCTCCAGCCTGCTGTTTATCTGTCTACTTAGAGATACTGTAAGGGCGACAAAGGTCACTCACTACAAGCGGCCGCCGTATTATCTTTTAATCGTAACTGTGCTGTAGCTGTGTCAATTGACTCTACGCGCGATGCTAGGCTCGCTCTTGGCCCGCCCTTGTCATGAGCCTTAAAGATTCTTTGTCTTAGATCGAAAAGTGAGACCAAATATACAGGTGGCCCATGAAAACAGTAGGCTGCTTGAATCAGCGCTGCTGCTGGGCCACATTCCGCATTAATTGCCGTCCTTGGCGCAGATCGTATTCCTGGCGCTGTGGTAGTGCCGTATGTTCGAAGCAGGGACTCGCTAGCTTTAGTTGGCACTAGTATTTCTCAGAATCCAAGAATGAGCTACCGCTACTCGAATTGGCATTTTAATATCAACTCAAAGTAAGTGGTTGGCCAAGCTCTATTCGTGCAACATGCATGTTTTTCATTGGCTAAAATAATACCGTACTTGGCTGAGGTGGACGGACGCATGAAATTTATAAATATATCAAGGTTTTCTTAAATAAGTATTATCAAGTTCTGCGTCATGTAGAATTTGTATTTAACCTTTTTGCTCTAGAAGGTTTTAATTCATGAAATATCATACCCCTCTGAAATAAGTTTCAGTTTCAGAGAGCACAAAATCAGCGAATCTGGGTTTCCGGATTTTGAGAAAACAGATTTTTTGTGAATAGATGCTTCCGAGCTGCTTGCCACATGAGGCGCTAGTTTAGCGCGTAGATAAACGGCACGCATGGCGTGGTGACGCGCCAGTATGTCAAAAGCAACAAGCATGAATGATGGATGATGAGCATGTTTTGATGCGATAGCCGCAAACAATAGCGCACATATTCAGGCCTCCACGACTATAGGGAAAAAGTTCACAAAACGCGTAAACCCAGTAAGCCGGAGTAAAATCTGACAATATCTCTGATGATCGCCAGACCACAGCATCAGCAGTATCCTATAGAATTGTTCGGGCTTGCGTGTTGGCATCTTCGCCGGCATAGCCAGTGACTAGGGCAACTGCTGTTTGGGAAATAGACTCATCTTCATCATTTGCGCCAAATATCGATGGTGCGGGGGCATTAAACCGCCAATGCGCTGCATCTAATTCGTTGGCCATCGCTGATTCCTCTGCGATGCCCTCAGTTGTACAATCACTCAGAACATTGTGTTGATCATGACTTTAACCCAAATCCGTTTCCAAACTAGAAGTGAGCTGCACGTCGCGGTAGAGAACGTTGTTTCTACGATACCATCCATACTGATCTCGCAGCCGTGAAACACGAACTTGGTATCGCTTTGCCGCTTCTGCTTTCTGGCGTGGCGTCATGGGGCCTACCATATATACACCAATTATTCCCTTGGACACCACTGGTTCCGGAAGTAGCTGAGCAGGTGGGGCAGGGGTAGCTCGAAAGAAGTACGCATGGGATCGAAGTGAAGAATGACGACCACCACGAACAACCGAAACGAATTGGGTTGGCAGAGCAAGATTTAACATTGCATTCTCAGTCATCGTCGAGTCATCAAATTGGGTCGGCAAAACTCCAATGTATAGTCCATTGGCAATCGCAAATTTTGGGGGTGAAAACAGCTTCTTGTTCGTGAGTGATGCGTAGCATGCATTGCAAAGATGAAAAATCACTTTTTCACCCTCAATAGTACCTCCGGTCCGTGAAAGCAGGATGCCGCGAAGTTGGGACGAAATATCAGTCAAATCATAGTGCTCCATAAGATATGTAGGTAGATTTGCCGGGGACTTCAATCTCTTTCTCATCGTCTTAACAAGAGCGCTATTTCGAGATACTGGTTTGTCTACAACAGCATCAGCTGGATGAAATCTGTCACAAACGCAGCACACCTTGTTCAGGTGGATCGCCATTCGCCTACCGCACTCAGCGTAAATACGTGACTTTGTTTGAGGAGAAATCGGCTCTAGCTGGTCAGGCACGACTCTTTCCGGGTCCGGTTGGTGCGAATGCAGGTCTTCTCTACATGCATCTCCTAAACACACGTCGGATGCACTTTGGCCAGGCTGTTTGCTTCTTTTAGTACGCTTAATTGGTACCAGTTGCTTGCGTTTCGCCATACTTGTTGCGTGTAATCCAAGGGCTATAGAGAGACAATAGCATTGGCATTAAGGCAAACCGTTGGTGATTTTTTAATTGATGATCTTTCAATGGGAGGTACTGTCTTTCCATCTTTCAGTGGGAGATACGGAGCCTACTCCGTACTCCCATATTGAAGTTCAGACGTTTCCGGTAGACATAGAGTTAATTATTACGTGGAATTACATATATTGATGGGACAAACAGCTTTTAGATATGGATCTTGCCTTTTAAAAAAAATTTCTTTGGCAAGAACACTGAGGATGGCTCCAAAAGGCGCTGCCAAAAGCACTGGACGAAAGAAATCTAAGGACATGAAGCGGCTTAGCCTTCCGATCCCGAAGGGTTACACTTCCCCACTCAAGAAACGTCGCGAAAAGTGAAGGCGATGACGGAGAGAGTTATTACAACTGCTCAAGGTTTGATATGGCATGTTGCACAACTTAATCACTAATATTAACACAATCTGTTTTCTAGAACTCCGGACGCACGCCAAAGCATTTAAAGATAACCAATGAAATAGTCGTCATCTATGGATTGTTCTTGTGGGGGT
>NW_003303519.1:81401-96937 GCF_000142945.1 Phytophthora infestans T30-4 | reverse complement strand
CTGTGGTTTAATTGTGAGCGCCAATTAGTGCAATACACGCTATAAGGGCTGATGGTACAGATAACATGGTTTTGCGTATGCCCACGTGAGCGAGTGTACGTACCATCTACGGTGACGCGTATGTAGATAGAGACGGCCAACTTGCATAGGTACACAGTACATACCTCGTGTTAGTTATTATATGAAACGCGCTACGCTCTATAGGTGCGTCAACACGCTTGGTAGCGCCACAGTCAGCTTACAGTATGTGCGACCCCAAGCCTTGTACCGTCAGCCAGTATACAAAACTATGCGGGGTAAGGGCTATAAGGATGTATTTCCAAATCACCTGCTCTTCTGCTGCTTCTTTCGCTCGATGTACTTGGCGTTTCGGCCAATAAAAGTGACTAAAAACACTATGCAGCGTGCGCGCATGCATTCGTCGGGTGCGGTGCACGGGAGCAGATACCGCAATGACCGTGCAGCCGCGCGCCTTCATTGCACGGTGGCAGTGGTGAGTGCCAGGTGAAGTAAAAAAGATATATATTCGCAAAGTCCCTACAAAAAGCGCTGGTCGTGAAGCCTACTTTAATATTAAAAAATACTATCGTCTCTACTTTAGAAAGTGTGTGGAAAATAGCATCGCCGAGCTCTTACAATGCGGCCTGTGAAGCTTATATTAACAATATTAATAATATTAATATCGTATTTACTTTGAAAAGTGTGTGGAAAATAGCATCTCAGAGCTCTTACAAAATACTGATCTGTGAAGTCTACATTAATAGTAATAAATATCTCTATTTGTGAAGTGTGCAGACCTCTTAGAAATAAAGTGGTTACTGTGCCCGATTTGCAGTACATACGACAGGTTTTGCGTAGCTAAGTGTCAATAATCAATCATCTGCGCAGCTCGCCTGGCTGTTTGCAACCAATCGATGCGTTTCGTGCTCGACAGAAATATTAACCTTATGTCCAATCGCGAGGGAGAGAGACGGTCTGATCGTGCGACAGATCCAGTCAGTGTCGCAGGTCGGCAGGTACTGCCCAATCAGGGCGCGAGTTAATTGTGTAACGCTTTTGGATACTACTCTGTTCCATGTCAAATCTAGCGCAACGAGCGACCGCACAAAAATAAATGATATCATTGGCTATTATTAGGCTAAGAATAGAGATTTGCTATTTTCTAATTTGTGGCTACCAGCTACATAATACGTGTCAGCTGTGCAGATAAGCATGATGTGCTGCCGTCTGATCGCTCTAACGGCAGGCACAACAAATGTTGATGTTGTCAATATCGCTATCAAATACCAGCCAGCTAAGTCGCCCGATATGAACGTACTCGAATTAAGTCTGTTTAACTTGCTACAGTCGGCTCAATACCGCACACCTACGTACAAGATCGATGCTTTAATTGCGGAAGCTGAAAAAACTTACTGTGATCTTTCTAGTAGGACTATTGATAAGTGCTTTTTGACAGCACAAAAAATACCAGAATCTGTCATTGCGTGTGATACATACAAACTCCCCCGAGTTTCGAAGCACCACATTCGCAACGGAGTACTTATAACCTCATTGCCTTGCGACCCTTTGGCAAAAAGGGCCAGGAGACACTTAAAAAATTGAGGGCCACCAACTCAAAATTAGTATCTTTTATTTTATGATGAACTCTTTTCTACACACCTTGTTTTATTTATTTTCACCTTTTGCGAGATCTAAAATTTGTCAGATTGTAAATACATAGATGTAATTGGTCAAAAGCGTTTTTCAGGCAAACGCGGCACAGACAGCAGCTTTTGAAGAACTATTTTCACATCTTGTAAGACCGTAACAAAATCGATATCTTCTGAACACCTCAGCAATTTTCCAACACTGGGAAGCCCACTGCGAAACCAGACGTCCACCCCGTCAAAACGAATGACGCTCTTTTGCTCTGTACTTCGCTGCTGTTTGACTATGATCTACCAAAAAAATACTGCTTTATACAGCTAAGGCAGGGCTTTCCGTAGTGGGCTCGTTTAGCTAAATCACACCATTAGTTTAACAAATATGTCAGCAAAGGAGAAGTGTTAGATTTGAGATGGAACAGAGTGGTATAATTGTAATTTTGGCATAGTTAGGTCGAGTCAGAAAGATAGGCGCGGGTGGTACGATGGGAGGAAACTGTATTAGACAGGCTGGGTGTAGCCATGCGAAAAGGCAGGCAAAAGCAGCAAGACGGGGAATGCGACGAACAGACGGACGGACAGACCGACAGGCTACAAGGTTAAAAGCGGGGAGACTAGCGGTCTGGGCGTCCGCTCCGCGGACGCTAGGGCACGGTTGGTTGGTGTAGAGAGGGCCGAATACCTCCGCTGCGCTGCGGTGGGCTTAGAATTTCTACTCAAAGCGAAGCAACATATAGTACATGTATACTGTGATCTACGTATATTACTGTACGTTCCAAAACAACACCGCACACAGTATCCTTAGTGCTCACATGTTATGGTAGGCACGACCAGGGTTTAACGTGATCTGCAAGAAGAGCACCATCTTACCCGGAAAGGTTCTGTCTATAATCTCGTTTGAGCGCATTGCTCCCAAAATTACACGAATCGGAGGCGCGCGTGGCTGCAAAGCTAATATATGCTGTTCAGAAGACGGGTCAGTATCAATGATGCTTCGAAATTGGCATACATCGGTGAGGAATCCCAGGTTACCTGGAGTAAATATCCTACTCAAACATCTTACCATCTGCACGTAGGCAGTCGACACCGTATCTTTGATTGCGACGGTCTATTAGAGCACGGTTTGGTCGGCTCCTCGCGTGAGGTATCTTTTTTCAGGTAGTATTTGCCGATGGTCGCCACAAACACCAATATTATGCCTTGAAATTGTTCCGCTGAACTCTTTATGATATTACTGTAGGGCAATCCACTATCTTCCGCATACATTGATCTTACGTGCATAGCTGACGTTCTTACTGGCTCCGTAGCTACTGACTGACAGAGTGGCGTAGATCCTTTCCGAGTGGCATTTACTGGTTCAGATATGTATGCCGAACACAGGAAGCCAGATGACTGTAGGATGATTATCTGATCGTATACATCTTAGACTTGAATCGAATAGTAGCTCATGTACATTAAATTAAGTACTTTCGCTGCCTACTTATCAACTCGGCGTGCTTTTTTATGTGTCCGGTCCTTATCCCGCAAGGTGTATATACCACGTGCTCGTGATAGCCGAAGCATATGCATAGGGCCACTGTCGCTTTCTCGGTGCATTTGCGTCGTCGTGCTGGCTTACGGTGCTTACGCTTCTGATGTGTCAGGCTATATGGCCAAGCAGGTCACTAACTGGACACAGGCCATACTGCAGCGATACAGGTATGCTGAACGCGCGTCTGCTAGCAGTAGCCAACGCGATATATACGCGCGAGGCAGGCACAACTTATAGTCATCCGCGACTCAACCGAGCTCTTATTTCGGTCATTATGGACAGGACACCAAAGTACAATATTGCGTTCAGACACATCGACTTGCCACGTCCATCTGTACGGTCTGCACTGTCACGCAGTGGTAGTATCTATGTAATCAGCAGCTCATTAGTCGCACGTAGTTCCCACTCAATACTGTGGTTTAAATTGTGAGCGCCAATTAGTGCAATACACGCTATAAGGGCTGATGGTACAGATAACATGGTTTTGCGTATGCCCACGTGAGCGAGTGTACGTACCATCTACGGTGACGCGTATGTAGATAGAGACGGCCAACTTGCATAGGTACACAGTACATACCTCGTGTTAGTTATTATATGAAACGCGCTACGCTCTATAGGTGCGTCAACACGCTTGGTAGCGCCACAGTCAGCTTACAGTATGTGCGACCCCAAGCCTTGTACCGTCAGCCAGTATACAAAACTATGCGGGGTAAGGGCTATAAGGATGTATTTCCAAATCACCTGCTCTTCTGCTGCTTCTTTCGCTCGATGTACTTGGCGTTTCGGCCAATAAAAGTGACTAAAAACACTATGCAGCGTGCGCGCATGCATTCGTCGATGCGGTACACGGGAGCAGTTAGCGCAATGGCCATGCCGCCGTACGCCTTCTTGCACGCTGACAGTGGAGAGTGCCAGAAGAAGTAAAAAATAATGTTTGCAAAGTCCTTACAAAAAGCGGTGGCTAGCGTGCCCGATTTAATGCACATTGGACAGGTTTTGCGTAGCTAAATGTAAATATAGAATTGTCAACACTACTCGCTTTGGTGTTTGTATCTAATCGATGCGTTTCGTGCTTGGCAGAAATGTTTACCTTACGTCCAATCGCGAGGGAGAGAGACGGTCTGATCGTGCGACAGATCCAGTCAGTGTCGCAGGTCGGCAGGTATTGCCCAATCAGGGCGCGAGTTAATTGTGTAACGCTTTTGGATATATTTGTAATTTTTGCATAGTTAGGTCGAGTCAAAAAGGTAGGCGCGGTCGGTAAGATGGGAGGAAACAGTATAAGGCAGGCCGAGTGTAGCCATGCGAAAGGGTAGGAAAAAGCAGAAAGAGGGGAATGCGACGGACTGATTGACAGGCGGACGGACGGACGGACGGACAGGCTGCAAGTTTAGGTGGCGGGAAATTGTTTACATGATCCCGTATAATCTGCCCCCCCCCCCCCTCAGACGCACGCACGCTCTTTATACTCTGCGTACTGTAGTCCAGCTAGCATCTCCACGGTAACAGGAGCTTTATTTCCGTCTAGATGTGATCCAATGCACTGGAGATCATGGTCCGAGGTTGTGCGGTCCTAAGTCGTCTGATCTAGTGTTGTGGTGGCCTCGTGTCTTCTCTTCCTTGCAGCGAGTTCTACTACACGAGTGTAGAATGAGATAGTCTTTCTACCAAATCAAATCACGGTTGCACTGTTGGTCGCACCCTTTGCCAGTATTATTGTGGTACGCCTGGGCTAAAGGCTAAGTTTCAGATTAGAGTAGCTGTTCAAAATGTGGGTCAAATTGTGCACACGAGACAAAGAATGACACGAGTGGGATTCGAACCCACGCCCGAAGACTGGTGCCTAAAACCAGCGCCTTAGACCTCGTATGTAGATATTACATACACCTTGCATTCACAAATAATACTTCACCTGCGTTGTGGAATGAGTCGAGTAAAGTGCAAAACAGGGGTTTGAAACGTGGTTTACTAGACCTTACGCAACCACTTTTGAGCTGAATTTCAGCGCACACCAAGACAAATTGCCGTCTTTAATGTCAGACTAGAATGATTTTGATCCGACTGCTTTCGCAAAGTGCTTGATTTCAGTCTCAGCACCACCATGATGGTGTCCAGTATCGACCAAGAGTGTCGAGAGTAGTGTCTAGGAGGCAACAGATTTTCTGCTGACAGACTACCTGAAAGCTTTAGCGCCTGCTCCTTCGTCTTCATGTGTACTTATTCTAACGTACTCGCCCAAATAAAAGCCCCCTTTCAAGTAAACCCTCGATATACTAGATATAAGTCTAAAAGGACCAGTACAAAGTCCTTGATTATCTTTTTCAGATAAATCGAAATATCGAAAATGTGAGTTGATGATCTGCTACTTCAAAGGCCGGACTACATTAGGGCGCGTGTGTTTGGTAGTTTCTAAGTGCATGCATTCACCAATCGTGGTAGCGATTAGCAAAGGAATCGCAATAAGTTTCTAAAAGCCGCTGTATTTTTGCACTGGAAATAATGGAGGCATCATGATTGTCTGCGCGAAGCTGAATGTGGTTTGAGCTAATTGGCCAGTTTCTTCGATCTAATTGTATTTGAATATTGCATTTGACGGTACTACGGTTTTCAAAGTTTATGCGGAAACAACTAAAACGTGGTTGCGAAAAGTCTCTATGACGGCAAACCTAGACTATTTTCAAGACAATCTTTATGGTCACAACCAACGAGTACCAATTTGAACATCCCCCCTACTACCCTGACACAAGTGATATCTACTAACTCGCCATGGAGGAACATGCAGTCTGGTAGTAATTTGAAATGTATATTGGTTGTTCTTTAAATAATTTAACTGCATCCCTACGTTTTAATTTTACTAATGGGCTGAAATTATGACGCACAGCAATACGCTCATCTGACCATGAAGATTGCTAAACCAAGATATAACAGTCGCACTAGTCGTCGTGGTGTTACTCCTTTACACTTTTTGGTTGACGAATGCTATCCAGTCTTTCTAAAAAGTGAAAAGAATTGTCATCCAGAAAATGGTTGTGGGGTGGGGCACGGATGCGCCCGTCATGCTAACCCAGCAAATAATGTTACAGAAGCACAATACGAAGGATTCGTGTAGGTGAAGGTCCAACAGCTATGAAAGCTTTGGTAGCTGGCATCTTGATGGCGGGTCGGGTAAGATTTAAATTTTGTGATTATGGATACTATTTTTATCAGACAAACCGCAACAAACTCGTCTATGTCAGCAGCGTTGGGCAAACTTCCTTGCTACGACGTGCAACACAGGCGCGTGTGGCATTAGTGGTAAGTCAAATTCAAAAATCATTTGACAGAGAATGGAAATGAAAACGAGTTTGGTCTTGCGTTTGGGCATATTGGGCAACGAGCCAGGCTCGCCACTCCGATGGAGTATCGCTCGTTGTCTTGTCATGTGCAGCCTTTACGCAGCTGCGCCATATTGACGACCAGCAACGACAGAACGATGCATCAGCTAGAGCAGCAGAAAGCGAGCACGAGTGTAGTACCACTTAAACAGAGGGTCAATCATTTTGGAGCTGCATCTTGGTGACTGTCAAGGTGTAATGGGACTTTCTTCGAAAGCATTGCGCTCACCATTTCGCGAGTCTCTAGTCTGTGTTCTGCCCGATGGGAGAGTTGAGGGTATTGACCATAACGATCAGTAGAATTGTTTAGGTTGCTCTTTAATCAGTGTATCTTCTGCTTAGCATTGTTAGTTTTTAAAACATTTCGTAATTGAGCTTACTAAGCTCTTAGTTACAATGGTGATTTACGCCTACGTGTTCGTGGTTCCGAGCGCTTTGCACCATAGCCACATCCAGTATTCTTCGAGCGTGAAAACGAAAAGCCGATCTAGCGCATGAGAAAAGAGAACCCAACTCCAACAAATCGTAACTGCGGTGAATACGGCGGAAAAATGAACAACGGGGATCCTCTGGAGTGCACGAGCTCTTCAAGCCCTTTATCCATGTCTATCTTTGCACTGTGATCAATCAAGACCACGATCGATATAGCAGGTAGAAACAAAGTTAGCAATGAACTTACAAATACTAAATTCTTATACAACCTTACCGTGGAAGCGACCACGGGTTCAAATAGGAAGCAATGTTGTTAGCGAATACTTCTTGGAAGCAAAAGGGTTCAAATCTCCTTCAGCTATGTTCCAAGCAAAAAGCCCTTTACGTCAAATGCGATTAAAACTGGTACGCGCTCCTCAATTGAATTAAGAGACACAAAAGCTGGAGTGTTGCGTCGAGACAACGCATTTCGACGCAGCGCATCCCTGCCGTCCTAGGAATACTCGTTGACAAAAACTAGCTGGTCCAAGCCACCGTGAAACGGCTTTAACTTCTGATTGAACGCCTTTATCTAGCTAGGGAATCACTCACGAGCCTTTTGGTGTTCCGTTTTGCTTTTTCTCTGATCAAAGCGTAGAAAGTGGAATATTGCTGGGCTAGACGTTTTTACCAGCGCTTTACCTCTACCTTGACAGCTTCTGGCAGTTCCTCTCGATAGAAACTCGGGTTTAGCTTCATGTAATCCTCTACAAACGCAACTGTAGACGCTGGTCAACGTGCAGACGTGCATGCTGCTTTTTAGGTAGGACATTGTCATTTTTCTTGAATAGCCGGTGCCATCGCTTAATAGAGCGGATTGATTAGCTAAGCACGGCGGCCATCAGTCATTTCAGTGTTAAATATACGACAACGCACCAGCACAAATCAACTGACAGCCGTCATTACCGCTGAGCGAAAAGCAGTCAAACGGAAAGTAAGGTAAAACAAACGTTAGGTAAAAAAAAGAGACCGCTATTCTGCAGTATTTTATAGAAGTTATACAGCATTTGCTAAAAACATTCATACAACTTCGACGCATCCAATAAAAGAAATTTTGTGACGCTGTTGTTCAGGCCCCATCGGGCGTACGCTGAGATGTACTATGACAATTTATTCGTCCATATTGTGCTCAGCTCGGAAAGTCAGACGTGGAGAGCCCCATGGACCATTTGTGAGCGGTGCTCGAGTGCATGCGCACTATTAAGCTGTGTGCCAACTTGGACAAGTGCGTCTTGGGCGCGGAGGAGATACATTTCCTCAATGGCTTCATTGGGAAGCGTAGCTTGCGGGCAGATTATGCCAAACACAAGGCAATCGTGCAAAAACAATACGCCACTTGCCATTCGGCTTTAAGACACAAAAAGCGGGTGTCGAGTGTGGAGCGCGGTTATCATGTCAATTGAGAAAGACCATGTCCGAAACGGATGAGAACCCCAGGGGGTATCGCTAGAGTCTAGCAGTGTTGGAGAAGTACTTTATTGCTTGCCGCATCACCAGTCATGCCTACGAGATGGAGAATCGACAAAATATGCAATTTTCGTCCATTTTTTGTGCACGTGATTTCCTTGGCTTACGCCACTGGGAGTCGATTTATCTGTTTATATTCATTGCGTGTTTGAGGCATGTATGGCATACACTTCTTGTGCACCAGGTTGACTTGGTCAGGCGCCAAATAAATGATTTGTACCCCTTGTTCACAAGCATATAGTGACGTAACCACTTCGGAGACGAGCAGGCGACCAAATTGTTTGGTCCTTGAACGGGACAGGCATAAGGTACTGCACAGCTGTCCTATTCCGGTGGATTTTGGTTGACCTACCCACTTTCCTCTACACGCGTATTTTTTTACAAGCTAATTTAATGAACTAATAGTAGTATGTAGCAAAACCACAATAGCCTTGTGTTGTTGGTAGCAACGCTGCGTACAATAGGCTTAAAAGTCACGACGCAGTTTTGTCATTTTATCAATATCATTACATAATGTTTCCCCGCAAACTGCACATAAAAAGAAGCCGGGATTATATTACAAACTCACCGAATAAAGATATGAGCGCCCCTCAAATCCGAGATATTTTTTCTGGGTCTTGTATACATAGGGTCACGTATACTAACATGTAAAGTCTATTACATGTAATTGTCTTGAAAATAGTCTAGGTTTGCCGTCCATAGAGACCTTTCGCAACCACGTTTTAGTTGTTTCCGCATAAACTTTGAAAACCGTAGTACCGTCAAATGCAATATTCAAATACAATTTGATCGAAGAAACTGGCCAATTAGCTCAAACCACATTCAGCTTCGCGCAGACAATCATGATGCCTCCATTATTTCCAGTGCAAAAATACAGCGGCTTTTAGAAACTTATTGCGATTCCTTTGCTAATCGCTACCACGATTGGTGAATGCATGCACTTAGAAACTACCAAACACACGCGCCCTAATGTAGTCCGGCCTTTGACGTAGCAGATCATCAACTCACATTTTCGATATTTCGATTTATCTGAAAAAGATAATCAAGGACTTTGTACTGGTCCTTTTAGACTTATATCTAGTATATCGAGGGTTTACTTGAAAGGGGGCTTTTATTTGGGCGAGTACGTTAGAATAAGTACACATGAAGAAGAAGGAGCAGGCGCTAAAGCTTTCAGGTAGTCTGTCAGCAGAAAATCTGTTGCCTCCTAGACACTACTCTCGACACTCTTGGTCGATACTGGACACCATCATGGTGGTGCTGAGACTGAAATCAAGCACATTGCGAAAGCAGTCGGATCAAAATCATTCTAGTCTGACATTGATGACGGCAATTCGTCTTGGTGTGCGCTGAAATTCAGCTCAAAAGTGGTTGCGTAAGGTCTAGTAAACCACGTTTCAAACCCCTGTTTTGCACTTTACTCGACTCATTCCACAACGCAGGTGAAGTATTATTTGTGAATGCAAGGTGTATGTAATATCTACATACGAGGTCTAAGGCGCTGGTTTTAGGCACCAGTCTTCGGGCGTGGGTTCGAATCCCACTCGTGTCATTCTTTGTCTCGTGTGCACAATTTGACCCACATTTTGAACAGCTACTCTAATCTGAAACTTAGCCTTTAGCCCAGGCGTACCACAATAATACTGGCAAAGGGTGCGACCAACAGTGCAACCGTGATTTGATTTGGTAGAAAGACTATCTCATTCTACACTCGTGTAGTAGAACTCGTTGCAAGGAAGAGAAGACACGAGGCCACCACAACACTAGATCAGACGACTTAGGACCGCACAACCTCGGACCATGATCTCCAGTGCATTGGATCACATCTAGACGGAAAAAAAGCTCCTGTTACCGTGGAGATACTAGCTGGACTACAGTACGCAGAGTATAAAGAGCGTGCGTGCGTCTGAGGGGGGGAGGACAGATTATACGGGATCATGCACACAATTTACATGAATGCGACTTAGTCAAGCTTTCAAGCATGTCAGTGAGCTTGGAGAAGAGTGGCCTATTCAAAAAGAAAACTATCTGTAGCTTTGTTCGTGTTGCACCGGGGTGACTGCAGGACTGTGCCTGCTTGTTGCTGTACTTTGAATACCGACTAATGTTGCAAGGGCTCTAACACGTATATGCATGCACTGAACTTTAAACGTCGAGACGGATCGTGGGCTAAGCGTGACAACTTGTTCAGGTCTGATGCCTTCACGCTAAGAGACTATACACACAGCGATGGGTGTCCACCTTTCTTCTTGTCCTGGCGAAGCGCAACAAGGATTGCAGTTACTGGACGCTGGCGCCCGTATACCTCGTAAATTTTATTAATTGCAACGTCACTAGTAAATCCCGCTCGGATAAGATGCGTAACGACGTCCCAGAACACTTTACGCCGAGAGAACGCAAATTTATTTGCTCCCCGATCAGCTCTGGTAAAATCCTTTGCCGGTTTTGCTCCATTTAATCCAAATTCAAACTCGTGCCAAAGCTCAAATAAATCTCGTGATCGCTTTGACAATGTAGCTGATATGCGGCGTACACTACAGTACATAGGTTCTTCGCGAGAGGAACGAATTGTAGCACCAGGTGTTTGTACTGTGCGAGCCACTGGCTGCAGTGCTATTTGACGTAGCTCGGCCTGTGTTCTCTGATACTCGCGGTGCATATCTGTTCTCAGACGGAGAACTTCATTCATCACGCTACCGATCTGGTCTTTGACACTAAATAATTGTGGGTGAACAGCTGTAAACTCTTTTCGAGTGCTGTCCATAGTCATACCGCTGCGACGGATCTGTTGTGTAACAGGTTCGCCGACAGAAATGTTGGAGCTACTTTCATGGAGCTCAATCAACTGCAGTTGGGCGCCTTCGCCAGTAACCTGAATAGGTACACGCTGTACTTGATTAAATTCCACGTTGCCTCAGCGTTAGCGTACGCAGCGACGATTCGCTGCTTAAGTGGTGCAGGAACTAGATCGTAGTCGAAGGTACCAACAGGGATCAGGGCAGCCCACAACAGCACGACACCAAGCTCTCGGGCTATATCTCTCCCCATTTTCATCTTGATATGACTGCAAATCTGATTTACGAGTCGATCATCGGTGATACTTTCTATTCCATCCCTGGCGGCGTAAAAGCATGGCCCCTGGGGCCCCGTCAACACACCTGCTGCAACAGCGTCCGGATACGGCTGTGTATCGTCGATATACACACTTTTCTGCGTGCGCCACCTTCCGCGTCGGTTAATGAAGTCTTTTGGCAAACCACTTCTCGTACCATACGTCGCAGCTCCCTTACGCAAACTATGAGTACCTAAATTACCTCCCTTAAGCTTGTGGAATTCCTCTTTGTCAAACATCTCTTGTAGAAAGCGGTGAGCTACTCGATCTTCATCCTGCGGATTCCCGAAAAGGAAAGACGAATTGCCGCGATCAGCAAGCATCTCGACGTGAATAGCAAGATTAAGAAGGACACACAGCCGTGGACCCACGCTTCCCAACAATATTTGTTCTGGAGCGTCACGCTCCTCTGAAATGTTCTTCGACCACCGAAGCTGACACAATAGTGTCCGTGGGTGCTGGACATTGTGGGAGAAACTATCAAACTTGAGCTGCATCATGTCGTCGACTCTTGTTATCATATGCCACTGTAGCGTTAATACACTGCATACGACGTACTTCAGGTTCTTGTTGTCTTGTGTAGCGTGTACCAGCTCAATCAGGTTGAGGAACTCTTCGTACTCTATTGGACGACGAGCTGCCGACTGCACCCCTTCTCGACGAACCTCGAAGTGTTTCACTGTTTTAATGAGCTTGTTTACCAGCTGTGAGCGCGTAGGATTGCCTTCTGTTCGGATGGAGTCCCACGAAACAGCAATACGAGGCATAAAACTGGAAATCGCTTTCTTTGCGTAGGCAAGAGTTGAGGACCTAGCGCAAACAGGTTTGGCATCTTCGCCTGGATACGCTTCTCCGAAGGCACGAAAGTTCATCCATCTGCAGACATCCTCCGGCTTAACGCTAAGAAGCTCCTCGCTGCTGAACACCGTCTCCGTTGTGTAGGCCCGGCCATCATTAAAGCTCATGAACTCCACTAGGATTGCTTTGTAGCGTTTTGATGTCATGTTTGTAGTGGGTGCCGGCCAGCAAATCTCTTTGTGTTCAGCGTGCAACCGTGAGAGAAAATGCGTCATTGCATTTTTGTATGGGCGGGGTTGCATTTGCTAGCGATAATACAAACGCTCTATGCAACAAATCTAGCAAACGACACCATGATTCTTGCCGTAGTTCTTGCACCACAACTTGCCGATACTGCAAGATAACCACTTTCCAGCCAATGAGAAGTCAGAAATGCTAGAAAATACAACCATGGTTGCAAAAGGCCGATTACTCCGAGGTACAAATTTTATAGCAACAAAAATTATATGTGAGTGGCTCTAAAACAAACGCTTTCTTTAGAAACAAAGGGTTTATACGCCGCTCTAACCACACACGAGTGCACGCGATGATATGATCGATCAAAGCTGGCCACGACTCCCAACCCATGCAAACCTACAAAAAGCTGCTTGTAGGGTACCTAATGAGAGGCTTTCAAAAATGACTTAAGTACCAAAAGAAAACCGCTTCTATGTTGTGTACCATGTGTGTACAAAAGGCGTACCAAACGACGGTCAGACGCAGAGGACGTCTAACCAAACGCTAAGTTTGGTACGGACCAAACAATCGAATTAGAGGGGGCTCGCCTCAGCGTGTGCTTGAACAGCATGGGTCCTGACGAGTTCTACCAGTTTGCAATTTCACTGTAAGAGCGGGTGCGAAAGGCAAAGGGCACGACCAAGGGCAAGAACTTCACCACGTCTGAAGTCATAAGTAACAGATACGGTTAATCTACTGGTGTTTAATTCGCTAAGCTTATTCGCGTCTTTCAGGAATGCTGAACATCGTTCAAGATATATTACCGCTCGGCTCAGAGCAGTGACAAAACGTTGCCTCTCAATTCAATACAAACATACCTACGGGGTGGACTGAACGAGATGGGGAAAGCCTAAAGCGTAAGTTCCAGAAGCTCGTGCGGTTTCCAATGCCCTCAGATAAGCGCTGTTAAAGAACAAATTATTTTTAAAATTATTAATTTACATGTAATCTATTAGACAGGTAATGGTGTATGTCCCGATGAGGTACAGCGGGCAAAGCGTGCGATAGAATCATCTATTGCAGTGATCAATCTCCACGATATGAATCCATCTCACAGCGGCCAATGGTACATCTCCCAAAGCAACAACAAGCGCGATCGCAGCCTTTTTGAGTGCTCGGCTCATTGTAGAGGGAGGAACCCCGAAGAGTTCGCACAAGATTTTGCTCTCCACGGCAGCAGTATGTAGGTGTAACAAACACGCAAGAACGTTGTTCTTCGAAACAAATCGAGCTGGCCGCCCATGTTTCGAAGGCTCTGATTTGACGACAAAGTGGCGACTGAAAGCTTCGAGAAGCAAGTCGTACGCAGCTAGTGAAATTGAGATCGTGTTGATAAAGATTTTCGCACCGCGCCTTGTACATGCATGGCCAGGCGCAACACACGTTAGCTGTCAAGACTGTAGTTGTCAAATAGTTACGCTCTCGCAATAGCATGTGTAGACGAAAAATATAAATTAGGCGTTTACTCAGCACTCGGTGCCGTCGTATGCGCTATTGCTGCCGGGCGGTGCGGATGACTTGAATCTGGAGCGCAATACGTCCGCTGCGCATGTTGGCAACAACTTCGATTTGTTTTAGTGACATATTGAGTGGCTATCTAGCCTTATGCTGTTTGGTCCATTCTGGCAGCCGATGCTAAACTAAGCACAGATTAAATGCGTACCAAGTATTGTACTATACCGCGCGCTTAGTTCGCAGTTTAGGAGATTTTTGGAAGTCTTTCAATGCCTCTTCAGCCTTCGAAATATCTGCATTTCACTGGAGGGCGTAATAACGTCATACCTTTCTGTATATTACGCCAGAGAAGCATGTAGTATACCGCTACTAGTGCGCTCTAACACATACGCGGGCACGCATATACGGCTCGTTGCTGGATTATCAAACGACTTCTACTGCCGAGGTTACATAAAGTTATATTTTCCAATGTCCACAGAACCCTTTTCGCAATGCCTGTACAGCTCAAAAAGCGGAGTTAGTGTGCTAAGTCGATTAAACTGAGCTTAGAGCCAAACCTAATTGTCCCGATTTAGCTTTTAGTGCTTCAAGTTAATAAATGATAGTTTAGAGTTAGCTTTTGCAAGCTGTCCCCTACGATGTATACGATCCATTGCAATTAGAGTGGTTTGGATCGCTTCCTAGGCGTGCGACAAGTGATTCAAATCGTGTGATCATCCTTTTCATTTTATTGTTAAACGTTATCAGATTTACACTTGGTTTTGCTTGAATATTAAGCATCCGGATGTCTTATGGATGGAACTAATGCGTACGTATCATTTGGCTGTTCTCAGGTCGAGCTGAGAATGAATGAAAGTCGCTATCCTTACCTAAATAAAATTAGCTTTTTATCTGCAATTATGGGCGATTGGGAATCGGATTATGAATCGTGTCAACGCAGATATTCGGTAGTTGATCATTTACGTCTTCTTTCCAGGGTTGGCTTCTATTGAGCCGTCCCTGCAAAGCGAAACTGTCATCTCATTGAAAACATCATAGAAATTGTTCGAGCTGTTCTCAGAACAGGTTAGACCTTCGAAGTGTGGACACGCTGGAATACTTAAGTACTTAGTCGAGAACAACTGGTTGCAGTGAAAGGTGCGAAGATTGCGTGCGTAAAGGCAGTCGAAAAATCAAATTTTCTGTTGCGACCTGGTCTGATTTAAAGCCGACCCCATAAGACAGTCATTAAATTGGAATTCGTGTTTGGGTCCTAATCCAAAAATCCTACGCCAACATTTTAATGGGATCTCAGTTTATTATGCATGTGAAAGGTCGATATTGTTGTAGTCGGCGTGGTTATCACGTCTGCTTTACACGCAGAAGGTCGCCGGTTCGAACCCGGCCGTTGACACCATTTTTAACGACTC
>NW_003303519.1:79442-81301 GCF_000142945.1 Phytophthora infestans T30-4 | reverse complement strand
TTCCAGGCATGGGCCTCTCCGCCGGCCGTCCCTTTCACAATGAGATTCCGGATACCAGCTTCATTCAGAAGCTTGTAAGCCAGAAGCGTGTATCCCTGACAGACCGCTTCTCCCGTTACAAGCCCGGAATAAGCCGTATAATTCTGAAGCTTTTGGTCATATTTCAAGTCCCGGACAATCCAGTCATGGACCGCTTTAACCTTCTCATGGCTGTTCATGCCCGGCACAAGGATCCGGCTTATAATTTCTTTGACTTGGCTGTCCACATAGGCCGTCTGTTCCGGTGTTTCCCGGTATGTAAATGTCACGGTCACATTAATCTGGGTGCTGCTTCCGCGCCAGGAATAATGATAACGATCGATAATATAACGCATATAAGGCGAGCCGTCCAAAGCTGTCATCAGCGCATCATCCAGCAAAACCTCAAAGTCTTTGACACTGCCTTCATATTTGAACTTTACCGTACTCTGATGATCCCGGACAGCTTCTTGTAGCCGTTAATACACCTCATACGACGTACTTCAGGTTCTTGTTGTCTTGTGTAGCGTGTACCAGCTCAATCAGGTTGAGGAACTCTTCGTACTCTATTGGACGACGAGCTGCCGACTGCACCCCTTCTCGACGAACCTCGAAGTGTTTCACTGTTTTAATGAGCTTGTTTACCAGCTGTGAGCGCGTAGGATTGCCTTCTGTTCGGATGGAGTCCCACGAAACAGCAATACGAGGCATAAAACTGGAAATCGCTTTCTTTGCGTAGGCAAGAGTTGAGGACCTAGCGCAAACAGGTTTGGCATCTTCGCCTGGATACGCTTCTCCGAAGGCACGAAAGTTCATCCATCTGCAGACATCCTCCGGCTTAACGCTAAGAAGCTCCTCGCTGCTGAACACCGTCTCCGTTGTGTAGGCCCGGCCATCATTAAAGCTCATGAACTCCACTAGGATTGCTTTGTAGCGTTTTGATGTCATGTTTGTAGTGGGTGCCGGCCAGCAAATCTCTTTGTGTTCAGCGTGCAACCGTGAGAGAAAATGCGTCATTGCATTTTTGTATGGGCGGGGTTGCATTTGCTAGCGATAATACAAACGCTCTATGCAACAAATCTAGCAAACGACACCATGATTCTTGCCGTAGTTCTTGCACCACAACTTGCCGATACTGCAAGATAACCACTTTCCAGCCAATGAGAAGTCAGAAATGCTAGAAAATACAACCATGGTTGCAAAAGGCCGATTACTCCGAGGTACAAATTTTATAGCAACAAAAATTATATGTGAGTGGCTCTAAAACAAACGCTTTCTTTAGAAACAAAGGGTTTATACGCCGCTCTAACCACACACGAGTGCACGCGATGATATGATCGATCAAAGCTGGCCACGACTCCCAACCCATGCAAACCTACAAAAAGCTGCTTGTAGGGTACCTAATGAGAGGCTTTCAAAAATGACTTAAGTACCAAAAGAAAACCGCTTCTATGTTGTGTACCATGTGTGTACAAAAGGCGTACCAAACGACGGTCAGACGCAGAGGACGTCTAACCAAACGCTAAGTTTGGTACGGACCAAACAATCGAATTAGAGGGGGCTCGCCTCAGCGTGTGCTTGAACAGCATGGGTCCTGACGAGTTCTACCAGTTTGCAATTTCACTGTAAGAGCGGGTGCGAAAGGCAAAGGGCACGACCAAGGGCAAGAACTTCACCACGTCTGAAGTCATAAGTAACAGATACGGTTAATCTACTGGTGTTTAATTCGCTAAGCTTATTCGCGTCTTTCAGGGAATGCTGAACATCGTTCAAGATATATTACCGCTCGGCTCAGAGCAGTGACAAAACGTTGCCTCTCAATTCAATACAAACATACCTAC
>NW_003303519.1:76310-79342 GCF_000142945.1 Phytophthora infestans T30-4 | reverse complement strand
CCTGCTCTCGACGCTGGACCGTTGCATATGTATTAGTGAAATCAAAACGAGTTAGCCCAAAGCTTACGGTAAAGGGTACCCAAGCGAGCTACGCACCGTTTGTTCCCGTTCGAGCACTCCGGGCAGAAAGTATTTCGTAAACTTGCGAGGCTTGACCTTGTAGATGGCACAGACTTTGCATGATCGGTGGCGTCGCTTCACACCCTGCTCGCAATCGACAGTATCTGGGTTTCTTCTAAACAATGTCCGTCGATAGCTGACGATGCGCTTCCTTGTAGTTGTGTTGAATCTGCTCTTGCCGGCGAGGGGGCAGTTCTATCTTGCGCAGATGTCGCTTGCTGTTCCAATACAGTCAAGCCCACCATAAGTTAGTTGCTATGTTGGAAGACTGCTGAAGCAGATGAGATTATGTTGACTGGTCAACATTTGACTTACCTCAATCTTGTCAAACGCTTCGATTGAATCTACTGCCAGTAGCTGCTCCATCAATTCCTCAAAAAACGAGAAGTGTTTTGGCGAGCGCCTGCTGTTTACCTTTCGATAGTGTCGATGAACGATAAACGCGTTCACGAGCGCCATACCCAGAAGCCCCAAAAACAGAGTCTTGTAGTACTTGCGTGTTTTGTAGCAAAGTTGCACGCTGTAACGTTGCAACCGGAGTTGATCATGGACGTCGACTCCACCCATCCAGCGGTAGTAGCCGCGAACAAGCTCTGGAGCCGGCACCGGCGTCATTTCACCGTGGATGCGTCTCACTAGAATACAAATACAATTTGTGCTAGCAACCAAATAGGAACCCAATGCATGTAGTACGTACTCACGGTGCCGGTTTGGCGGCTGCCCCCACTTGAGAGCAGGTGCACCGGGTTAAGGTCCAGCACATGGGATACCATGCGATTGAACGTGGCGGGAGCATTCTTCAACCCTTGCGGCATAACAAGCCACTCCCAGAGCATACCACTGGGAGTGCTTACCGCTGTGAGCGGTATATCGCTCAGCCTCATGAGGATTTGGTAGAACCCATCGGTCAAGTCGATGGCGCTGAAGACCTCACTACCCGACATTGCGTCGAGCACCATGTCCTTCCGAGGAATCGGCGTCTGGGCAGGGATGGTAGCGTCGTTTAGCTTGTTGAAGGCATGGACGATGCGCCATCCGACCGTGGCTTTCTTCACACAGAAGGTCGGACTGGAGTGCGGCGATGTGCTCTCACGCACATGACCCGCCTTGCGGCGGCTCTCGAAGAAGTCATCGATAGCTTGGACCTGATCTCGCGGGAGCGGCCACTGCCGCGTCACACAATACTTCGAGCCGGGCACGAGATCAATCTCGTGGCGAATTCCTCGGTCAGCTGGCAACTCAGCTGGGATCTTATCCGGAAAGACATCTTTATATTCGCGGGCGGTCTCGTAGACTGGATTGCCGGATTCGCGTAGCGCGTCCCAAGACTGCGCTGCGAAGCGCTCCTCGCGGGCCGACTTCGGCTCAGCGCGCTTTGGGCGCGAGGGAGCGTCGCCGTCACTGACTGCATTCACTTCGAGCGACGCCGAATCGGCGTCGGTGATCAGGCAAACCTGTTCGATTTCATCGTCCTTGAGGCCGCGAAGAAAGTTCTTTTAGGAGAGACCTGGACCGACAAACTCTCGGCGCGAACGAAGTTGTTCGTCACGCCTGAATCGAGCAGCGCAGAGATTCGACGAAACATCGAAAAGGAAATGACGAATCCACAGCCATGGTAGCAAAAGAAAACGTAGGATCGCTCGGACTGACGTACGGGCATCGCCCTTGTAGCTCAATGGTAGAGCTCCGGCCTGTCAAGCCAAAGGCCAGTGGTTCGATCCCCGTGCGGGACACCACTTTCGCTGTTACAGCGCATCCACATTTGGATCATGCTCATCGAGCAAGTTGTTTCAAAACAACTATGCGTCTATCGAGACGCTTGTGCCTGAACCTTGTTCAGCACAACACGAAGCACCTGCTTCCTTCGGGACCATGTCCCTAACACTACGAGGTCTCTCCACCTCCTGCTCCCGCTGCGAGCACCGCTCATACGTACGAGCTGGCTGCTGCAGCCACTGGTCAGAGCCTGAGCTCAACTACTGACCTCAACGCTCCCCACTCTAGTGGGAGGCGCCCAGCGCCTGGCGACGCTGTCGCACGCCATGGTGGCGCTTCGGCACATGATGTGCCCGGTCGTAAGCGTCAACGACGTCAGGGCAATTTTGCCGGAGGATAACCTCAAACTCCCATGAGTTCTGTGAGTGAGGGTAACCCCTCCACTTCACTAAGTACTGGGTACGACCCTGGCGTATACGCCACGCCACAAGGCGTTCCACGTGAAAGTGGAGCTCACCATGCTCATCGAGCAGAGCAGGAGGAGGCCTTGCCTCAGCTGGGCTCTCGCGGGGAGAGTCAGCACTTGCCGGAACGGCGCCTGCGTCCATACGACGCCGGCGTCCACGACGCGAACGTTCACCGCCCATCGGTCGATCTCGAAGAGATGATCCACCTTGTGGATAGGTTAGAGCCACCACTGTTGACTCACAACCAGGTCTCGGACCTCGAGCGTCCAGGCGCTCGGCTGGACGCTCAGCTTGCCTCAGCTCGAGCACTTCGCTCCGCGGCCTGTGGCTCTGCCACATGCTGTTGATCAGCCATCTGTGGATCCACCACTTGCTGTCGTTCAGCATCCCGTGGCTCTACCACCTGCTGCCCTGCAGCTGTCCGTGGCCCAGCCACCGCTGGTGCCAACGCCTCCGCGCTCACCTGAGCAGGGTCTTGGTATGGCTTAAGCAAGCCGACATAGAAGACCGGATGCGTGCGCATCTTCTTCGGAAGGTTGAGCGTATACGCTAGGCCCTTCCTGGCCACGACCTTGAACGGTCCTATGAACCGAGGTCTTAACTTCGTCTTGAAGACTGCAGACACGCTCAGCTCGCCCTTCAGATCCTCCGTGGTGATTTCGTAACCAGGCGGCTTGGAGCTGAAATCCAGCAGCACACCGTCGGAGAAAAACCATTCCAGCGGCAGCT
>NW_003303519.1:73262-76022 GCF_000142945.1 Phytophthora infestans T30-4 | reverse complement strand
GTCCCCATATACAAGATGCTAACGCGAATTTGGTATGGGGGTTTTCAAATCACGTCCGGGCATATTCTTGGGCGCGGGGTTCGTGGGTGTTTACAACGACTTTCCCAGTGTGTATAGTACGGGATTCTCCACCATAAAGGGAGGGCTTTATGTAAGTACATTGAGCCGATCATATGCAACTATGCTGTATAAATAAACCTATAGATATGTACTGTTTATTGATTAGCCTATCTTTGTGTTGTTGCATACGTCCAGCAGCGGTGAGTTCATTTATTATAGCATATAACAAGAAAGATCAAGTGCCGTATCAATTGATTGCTCCTTGCATAGACATGTACGACCTCACGTAGACGGCGCAACCACTACGCCTCCTCCTCCACCGCTTCATCATCTTCTTCGCTCGACTCCCCAGCAACAGCACCAGCACTTGCTCCGCTCTCGCCTACCTGCTGTCTGCGTCTCCGCTTCTTGCCTGGCCGCGACGCTGGCGGTCGTTCACGTGTCCTGTGCTCTTGCAGTAGGTCGCGCGGAATGTCGTTGCCGTTGTTCCAATCAGCATGCCAAATGCTGAAGCACGTACTGACCCTGCCTTCACGCGGAACGTTGCATAGGTATTTACTAAATCAAAACGAGTTAGCCAAAGATTACGGTAAGGGTACCAAGCGAGCTACGCACCGTTTGTTCCCGCTCGAGCACTCCGGGCAGAAGTATTTCGTAAACTTGCGAGGCTTGACCTTGTAGATGGCACAGACTTTGCATGATCGGTGGCGTCGCTTCAACCCTGCTCGCAATCGACAGTATCGGTTTTCTTCTAAACAATGTCCGTCGATAGCTGACGATGCGCTTCCTTGTAGCTGTGTTGATTCTGCTCTTGCCGGCGAGGGGGCAGTTCTATCTTGCGCAGATGTCGCTTGCTGTTCCAATACAGTCAAGCCCACCATAAGTTAGTTGTTATGTTGGAAGACTGCTGAAGCAGATGAGGTTATGTTGACTGGTCAACATTTGACTTACCTCAATCTCGTCAAACGCTTCGATTGAATCTACTGCCAGTAGCTGCTCCATCAATTCCTCAAAAAACGAGAAGTGTTTTGGCGAGCGCCTGTTGTTTACCTTTCGATAGTGTCGATGAACGATAAACGCGTTCACGAGCGCCATATCCAGAAGCCCCAGAAACAGAGTCTTGTAGTACTTGCGTGTTTTGTAGCAAAGTTGCACGCTGTAACGTTGCAACCGGAGTTGATCATGGACGTCGACTCCACCCATCCAGCGGTGGTAGTCGCGAAAAAGCTCTGGAGCCGGCACCGGCGTCATTTCTCCGTGGATGCGTCTCACTAGAATACAAATACAATTAGTGCTAACACCCAAATGGGAACCCAATGCATGTAGTACGTACTCACGGTGCCGGTTTGGCGGCTGCCCCCACTTGAGAGCAGGTGCACCGGGTTACGGTCCATCCACATGGCAGCAGTTAGTTGCGGAAACATCTTGTTTTGAGCCAGCTTGATGGTACCTTGCGGAGGCACCAGTACCTCGCGCCTGTTCACCTTTTTTTTCTTTGATCACTCCAGCAGCGTAACCTCTCCATGGAGAAGTCGGTGACGGAGATAAGAGAGCTTTCATGTTTCGAAGTACAGCCGCTTCTCCAGTGTTGTTATCCTTTGGAACAGGAGTACGTAGCTGTGGCTTCGCCCCGCAATAAATCTCAATTCTAGCAGGCAAACACATCAACAGAGACGATTATGTTAATATTATGTTGTATCAACAGATGGCGCAGGATTCTTATGTTGGACAAGTCAACATAAGTACTTAGGCCAAAAAAAAAAGGCAAGCCGAAGCTTGCCTCAAGTTACCTCATGCAGTACGCGGTCTTGGCACACGCAGCAACAAACACCTTCGTCCCCCACTTGTGGGGCTTGTCCTTGTTGAAGATCCTCATGGGATTGTATCGCGAGCGCGAAGGCAGTGTTGCTTCATCGAAGCTGATGACTGGGGGAGCTCTGTATCCACGAGCGAATGTTCGCTGTAGCACATCGAGCACCGGTCGAATCTTCCACGCTCGGTCCGTACGGGCTTGTGGCGACTTGTTGCTCGAAAAGTGTAGATATCCCATGATATGAAAAAGACGATTCTTTCCCATCACGAGACTGAAGCGGTTTGACGGTAGAGCTCCAACTTTCTTCATTGACCAATGCGCTGCAATGCCTTTCCGGATGGGGACCAACATACGTGCAATCAGCAATGCCATAACTTGAAGGACCTCGTAAGTTTGTATTTCTTCAACTGCTGACAAACCGCCGTCTGATCTCAGCAAGATCTTCTGCTTCGCCACCACTACGCTGCTGCTGTCTGCGAATTGAGCGGGCCCTCGTAGGGATTGACTGAGTATGATAGCGGTTGCTTTCGACAGCAATTTGGGACCAAATCTTCGGCGGCAGGAAAAAGAAGAGCTATGCCAGCGGATCGTCCCCAAGACGTAGCCCGCTGTCACTTGGTCCGTATGGTCCATCATACAACCCAGCATACGTTGGGTCAGGTCCAAATTTAGTCGCGTCTAGATACAACACACAAGGACAAAAACTATGTTAGCCTTTATGTAACGGGGTTACATGGTGTGGAGCACACAGGGGTACGAAGTACCCGGAGAGTTAACAAACTCTCAGTACATAAGTTGGAGAGTTAACAAGGTATCTCAGTACGTTGGCTGAAAGCCACACGTTAAAAAGGGTGATTAGGTTTAACTATGCTAGATAGTTAAAGAGA
>NW_003303519.1:69141-73162 GCF_000142945.1 Phytophthora infestans T30-4 | reverse complement strand
TCCAGATAATTTTCTGAAATAGGCGGATGATGCTGATTTCCAACTCACGCGCCAAAATTCTAATTTTGCGACCATTAGCTCCTTCGATTGCTGCAGTGTCGACCAAAGCTCGTAAATGGCAAAGTTCTGCTAAATCGATGAGACTTGTAAAAACGGACGACTCGCCTTCGTGAGCTCGCACATAGCAATACATGCACACTGGCACTGCAAGATTTGCAGTGCGTGCGTACCCTTTGTGGCGTTCTAAATTAGATTAGAACTGCAAGTATGCCATCGCTCTTACGGGTATTATAGGAGATCTGATAATGGCCGAGCCATCTCCGCGTAGTTCGCACTGTACTTGTGCAAGTAATTGGCTAAGCCTAGCCACTTGCGTAAGTCTTTTTGGTTCTTGGGAACCGGCCAGTCCACGATGGCCTTGACTTTGGCAGGATCTGCCCGTAAGCCACGCTTCCCAATGAAGCACCCGAGGAAAGGTATCTCCTCCGCGCCAAAGACGCACTTGTCCAAGTTGGCATACAACCTATTAGTGCGCATGCACTCGAGCACCGCTCGCAAGTGGTCAATGTGGTTATCCACGTCTGACTTTCCGTGCTCGGCACGACTATGGACGAATATATCGTCAAAGTACGTTTGAGCGTACGCCCGGTGGGGCCTAAACAGCTGCGTCACAAGACGATTGAACGTTGCTGGTGCGTTCGACAGCCCCTGGGGCATCACCAGCCACTCCCAGAGCATACCGCTCGGAGTACTCACCGCTGTCAGCGGAATGTCGCTCGCTCTCATGAGCAATTGGTAGTAGCCATCGACCAAGTCGAGCGCGCTGTACAGCGTACAGCCTACCATGTTGTTCTGCAGAACATCCTTGCGAGGAATCGGCGTTTGCGCCGGGATAGTGGCCGCATTTAGCTTGTTAAAAGCATGAACAATGCGCCACTTGCCGTTCGGCTTTCTGACACAGAACGTGGGTGTCGAGTGCGGAGACTTACTCTCACGCACCATCCCTGCCTCGTGCTTCGCACGGAAGAATGCGTCAATGACGTCACACTGCTCTCTCGGCAAAGGCCATTGCCTTGTTACGCAGTATTTGGTTCCAGGAACCAGGTCAATCTCATGACACACGCCTCGATCCGGAGGCAGGCCCGTCGGTGGGTCTTTTGAGACAACGTCTCCATACTCCTTCACCACCGGGTGGAAGGGATCCGAAGGATCTTTGAGGATCGCCGATCCACTTCTTGCGCTCAGCGCCTTCTTGGTGTCCTCTAGGACCGCGTCGTCCACGACGGATGAGGAGTTCAACTCCTCCTCAGGTCCCCAGCAAGACCACCTCGGCTAGCTCGCCTGCCTTTAAGGCTTCGCCGAACTCGGCAATGGACATCTCGTCCAGCTCTAGCAGAGCATCTGCAGCGGGCAGAGTATCAAGGCTGATATCGCCTTCTACCTCCCCCGTCACTCCGTTCACGAGTGTATACAGCTGTTCACAGCAATCACGTGGAGCATCACCGCTCGTCACGTTGGACACATCGTCCGACGTCGAAGACGTCACAGACGCTCTGCGTCTTCTTCTCCTCTCCCTCCGCGACCGAGCCCGGCCGGATGAGGGCGGTGTGGCGACATCTCCGTCACCACCACCCGGTGCAGCAGCACCATCACTCCTCGAAGAGGATACAGTGTCTCGCAAGACACTCGGCTGAAAGCCAAGAGGTTCTTGACCTTCACACAGTGAACTAGGTGTCACTTCACCTGCATCTCCTGGGCCACGCCCATGATGCCTCGACTCGCAGTCGACCGCGACCCTCGGATCACGCAGCGGTAGGTCATCGACCAGATTCATACCACTCAGTGGATTACGCGCCACTCCGCGCTCGTCCTCACCAGGACCCAGCAGTTGGTCATTGACCTGACCTGCACCGCTCCGCGGATAACGTGCCGCACCACGTACGCCCTCAGGGCAAACAGCAACCTCGTTGCTAACAATTTCGGACATACCAATGTCCAGCACTACGGCCGCCTCGGCCTCGTGCTCGCGCCAAAAGCGCTTCTGCTTCCTAGCGGAGGTGGGCTCATGACTCACCAAAGCTCCACTAGGAGCAGGGTGCGACGCACCCAGCGTTTTCGACTTCCAGTCGATCCATGGCTCATGACGTTCCAGCCATGCCATGCCAAGGATGAGGTCATACCTCGCATCCAGGTCTAAGACCAAACAGCGTTCCACGCTGTCGAAGTTCTCAAACTTCACTCCAAGGTCGACAGAGACCTTCGACACAGTTACCAGTGTCCCCGTCGCGAGACGGACAGAGATCGTATCTCTCGTTGGCACTTCCAGTGCCTCAGCATACAGCTGACTCCCTTCCAGGGTGGAGCGACGGGCGTAGTTGCCCGAGGCTCCCGAGTCAATCAAGACTCTCCATGGCTTTGCAAAGCCCTTCACGTTCGCTTGAACGACCAGCAAGCCCGGCTTGCACACACTCTTCTCGTAAGAGAGCTCAGCTCTCTTCCGGGCTGAGCCCCGTTGTCCTCTACCTCTTCGAGGCACAACAGAACTCAGTTCTTCCCCAGTAGGCCGCCCCGCGCCTACTGGGAGTTGCCGTTTCCCGGCGATGACCCGGAGGGTTGGCTCGCCGGAGCCTCGCGCTTCTTGCGCAGAGGGCAATAGGCCCTCAAGTGCTTAGTGCTATTGCACACAAAGCATCGGCGGATGCCGGCGCGCTGCTCCGCAGCAAGAAGCTCCGCTTCTTCATCTTCAGCATAGCTGAGGTCCATCGGCTCTGGACCGCTCGAAGAGCTTGCGCTACCAGCGCTCCAACCAGGTCGCGCCGACCTGAAGTTGTGCTCGGCATTCAATGCCACATCCACCGCCTCTTCAAAAGAGTTAGAGTGTACACGGAACACTTCCGCTCGAGCTGCGCTCACACGAAGTCCCTCCATGAACACGGTCACGCTGACCAGTTCCGGAAGAGGGTCCGCCGCCATTCCGGCGATAAGAGTTCTCAACTCTTGGACATAGTCCAATAAATCCTTCTTACCCTGGCGGGTAGCAAGGAACTTTGACCGGATACGGTACGCCTGATTAGGCGGCGCGAACACGCGCGAAAGCTGTTGCTTCAGCTGATCCCAAGTGGGAAATGCAGCGTCAACAGACGTGCCGCACGTTAGTGCCCATTCGCGAGCGCGACCTCCAAGCCTGGAGATAGCCAGCGCCACGCGCTGATGCTCAGACTGGAGCAGGTCCGATCCCATGGCCATCTCGACCTCACGGGTCCAGAGAAGGAGATTCTCTCCATCCTTCCCCTCGAAGGTTTTTACGCTCACCGTGAGCGGTTTCAGTCTCATAGACTCTTCACGCGTCATCGACGCCGCCGCCGTTGCGGCGCTCATCTTCTCTTGGACATGCTCCAAGCGCGCGTTCTCGTAGCGGGAGAACGATTCCAGCCTGGCAGTGACCGCCTCTGGACCTTGCGATGCAAGATGAGCCACGCCCTCCGGGCCAAGCAAGGACATAAGCTTAGTAAGCGCGTCCTGCTGCGCCGGGGGCAAATTCGCGAACACGGGGTGTTCCATCCTCGCAGAGGATATAGTCAACCGACTCAGGAGCGGGATTGACTACAAGTGCTACCAAGTGCAGCGGGGCTGCCGTAGCTTTAGCGTCAGAGGAAGACGTTCGACTCAAAGAGTCACTAATACTAAGTTCCTTATCCAAAGGACACTTACAGCTTAAGACCAGGGCTCAAAGTTAACACCCTAACTTTTATGCTTCAAAACCAGAAGCGTTTTATTTACTATTATTGCGGCCAAGCCGCCTAGGGGTAAATGTATCTCTTTAACTATCTAGCATAGTTAAACCTAATCAAATGCATAGCGTGTGGCTTTCAGCCAACGTACTGAGAGACCTTGTTAACTCTCCAACTTATGTACTGAGAGTTTGTTAACTCTCCGGGTACTTCGTACCCCGGTGTGCTCCACACCATGTAACCCCGTTACAATCTTGCTAATAGCGCGACGCTGCGACTGTCGCAGCCGC
>NW_003303519.1:57448-59625 GCF_000142945.1 Phytophthora infestans T30-4 | reverse complement strand
AATCATTCTAGTCTGACATTGATGACGGCAATTCGTCTTGGTGTGCGCTGAAACTCATCTCAAAAGTGGTTGCGAAAGGTCTAATAAACCACGTTTCAAACCCCTGTTTTGCACTTTACTCGACTCATTCCACAACGCAGGTGAAGTATTATTTGTGGATGCAAGGTGTATGTAAAATCTTCATACGACACGATGGCCGAGCGGTCTAAGGCGCTGGTTTTAGGCACCAGTCTTCGGGCGTGGGTTCGAATCCCACTCGTGTCATTCTTTGTCTCGCGTGCACAAAACAATTTGACCCACATTTTGAACAGCCACTCTAATCTGAAGCTTAGTCTGTATAACCCAGGCGTACCACCGGGGTACATATTTTATGGCAACAAAAATTATATGTGAGTGGCTCTAAAACAAACGCGTTCTTTAAAAATCATAGGGTTTATACGCCGCTCTAACCGCACACGAGTGCACGCGATGATAGATCGCTCAAAGTGGGGCATGACTTCGAACCCATGCAAATCTACAAAAAGCTGCGTGTCTGGCACCTAATGCCTCTACAGCCATCGAAACACCTGCGTTTTCCTGAAGGCCGTTTATAAGCTCATACCTTTCTGTACCAACAAGTATGTGGCTAATGTCATTTTGACTAGAGTTGGCCTAGAGTTTATTCTCAATGATTTGTTTACCAACTCGGTGAGACACGCCGATCCTTGATTGTTTTCTTTAATTGGATGCGTCGAAGTTGTATGAGTGTTTTTAGCAAATGCTGTATAACTTCTATAAAATATTGCAGAATAGCGGTCTCTTTTTTTTACCTAACGTTTGTTTTACCTTACTTTCCGTTTGACCGCTATTCGCTCAGCGGTAATGACGGCTGTCAGTTGATTTGTGCTGGTGCGCTGTCGTATGTTTAACACTGAAATGACTGGTGGCCGCCGTGCTTAGCTAGTCAATCCGCTCTATTGAGCGATGGCACCGGATATTCAAGAAAAATGACAATGTCCTGCCTAAAATGCAGCATGCACGTCTGCACGTTGACCAGCGTCTGCAGCTGCGTTTGTAGAGGATTACATGAAGCTAAACCCGAGTTTCTACCGAGAGGAGCTGCCAGAAGCTGTCAAGGTAGAGGTAAAGCGCTGGTAAAAACGTTTTACCCAGCAATATACCGCTTTCTACGCTTTGATCAGAGAATAAGCAAAACAGAACACCAAAAGGCTCGTGAGTGATTCCCGAGCTAGATAAAGGCGTTCAATCAGAAGTTAAAACCGTTTCACGGTGGTTATAAGCTCATACCTTTATGCATATAACGCCAGAGAAGCATACGCTAGTCGTGTGCTGAACTTTTTGCGCCGTATTGGTTGATATATGGGGAGCCAGACCCATTATTAGCGTTTTTGCACCCTATTGGTTGATATATAGGGAGCCAGACCCATTATTATGTGTTTGAGTGGTCGCCGGATCCTAAAATTAGGGTTAGTTGAATTTTCGCTATACCTAAGACCCAATTGTCTTATTCCGAGCTTCCTCAACACCATAGTGTAGGCAAATAACGGAATAAATATCTTGGCCCGGTTAGATGATCCGCACGAAAATTTTCAGCTTTTCACTTACGTCCGAAGCAGCCGGCCAATTTTTTACACTTTCTTTACAAAAAAACTTAAGATGGTCGATAGGGGTCAATTCGTCTGAAATTGTCTCATCTATAACAGTGCCGGCAGCTCAGGTGGCTAGTCCATGTGGACATATTGAGGGCCCATACGGGAGCACGGTTGTTGTAGGTTCGATTCGCATCGAATGCGAATGCGTTAGCTCTCCAATCTCTTTAAATTGGCTGTCGAAAAATGACTGGCTAGTGCTCAGCTGGAATGAACCGAAGCAGGAAGCGCCAAATTCTAGGCTCTCGATCGTAAATGTATTTTCTTCTGAAGCTGGAATGACAGGGTTTTGTCTTCATTTGAAAAACCTCGAAAACCAGAGAGCCAGTTTGGTAAGTTCAAACTTGTCAGGCTCGTTCTGGGTCCCTGTTTCCTGTAATGAAGCGCAGTGGCTTCGTTGAAAGGTCGCGAAATGTGGCTGAAACGAGCATGTTCGGACATTTCAAACGTGTTCCCGACTCTCAGTAAGGTCTCAGATGACCATTTTTAAGAGGTTTTACGAGGTCGCGATAAATTGGAGAAACTTTG
>NW_003303519.1:53676-57034 GCF_000142945.1 Phytophthora infestans T30-4 | reverse complement strand
GCCAAAGGCGAAAGCGCCGCCGAAGTTGCGGCTTTCGCGAAGCACATGCGCTCGGAGGCTGTTAACGTGCACGTTTCGGTGCGTTCTGTTTCTGTCTGGGAGGTCTAGAGGTTTGTGCTGCATTGACTGACGTTCATTTGCTACTACCACCACAGTCAGGACGTCCGACACTCGACATCGTAGGAACAGGTGGCGACGGCGCCAACACTGTTAACCTAAGCACAGCTGCCGCCGTACTGGCCGCTTCTTGCGGAGCCCTGGTGGCCAAGCACGGCAACCGCTCGGTGTCTAGCCGTTCCGGCTCGGCCGACGTGCTGGAGGAGCTGGGCGTGCCTATGCTCAAGCCTCACAATGTGGGTCCGTGTCTTGAGGAGGCTCAAATCGCCTTCATGTTCGCGCCGCACTTCCACCCTGCCATGCGCTATGTGGCACCTGTACGTAAGGCCATTGGCATCCGCAGCGTGTTCAATATCCTCGGTCCGCTGCTGAACCCGGCGGGGTGCAAGCGCGTGGTCATTGGCGTCTACACGCCCAAGCTGCTCGATGTTTTCGGTGAGGTGTTGCTGGCCCCCTCGACGAAATTGCTCCGGGAAAACGCTAAATGGTCATGTATTTTCATGCTGTTCTAGATCAGCAATGTTTTGGATTTGTGGTGTTTCATTTATTTTAAATCGAACTGCTCAGTGCAGCTCTCAGTCTGAAGGATTGAGAGCCTCTTGAAGCAAAGTAAATGGGTCAAGATAACACTCGACGGCTTGGCCATGTTGAAGACATAAGAACATGACCTGGTCGTCACATTGCACTGAATCACATCATCCTCTTGGTACATTTTATGTGTACCCTGAGTAGTCCACGGACCATATTTTCTTCTCCAACAGCAATAGCGCTAGCGCTTTAGCAGAGTACACTGCGGGTACATTCTTAGGTGTCCAAGCAGAGGCGGAGAGCGTGAAGTCCCTGTGCAGCACCGGCTCCAAGATGCCGTAGGACGACCGCACCTGCCTGCTCATGGGCTGCTGCCAAGCGCTGACACCTCCCTATCATTCAATGGCTGCCCGCAACCGCAGCGAAGGATGCACCGCCAAGGATATGTACTATGTGACCAGCAGCGGACTCCTCCCGAATTTTCGATGGCACCGTTCGGAGGGCTTCACATACCAAGCGACCTAGCTTTTGCTGTGGTGTCCTGACCTCTAATGCGGCTATTCCGTCCTCTTCACCAACACAATCAATCGTTAGTACGATCATTTACATCATAGCAAGCTACGATACCTTCTCCGCGAACTTGCTTCTCAATGCTATCAGCTGGGTGTTGCATTGGAAGTTGGCTCACCCTGGACACGATCATATTGTAGGTTGAGCACAGCGAAGGATGCACCGCCAAGGCCATGTACTATGTGACCAGCAGCGGACTCCTCCCGAATTTTCGATGGCACCGTTCGGAGGGCTTCACATACCAAGCGACCTAGCTTTTGCTGTGGTGTCCTGACCTCTAATGCGGCTATTCCGTCCTCTTCACCAATACAATCAATCGTTAGTACGATCATTTACATCATAGCAAGCTACGATACCTTCTCCGCGAGCTTGCTTCTCAATGCTATCAGCTGGGTGTTGCATTGGAAGTTGGCTCACCCTGGACACGATCATATTGTAGGTTGAGCACAGCGAAGGATGCACCGCCAAGGCCACGTACTATGTGACCAGCAGCGGACTCGTCCCGAATTTTCGATGGCACCGTTCGGAGGGCTTCACATACCAAGCGACCTAGCTTTTGCTGTGGTGTCCTGACCTCTAATGCGGCTATTCCGTCCTCTTCACCAACACAATCAATCGTTAGTACGATCATTTACATCATAGCAAGCTACGATACCTTCTCCGCGAACTTGCTTTCACAGCTATCAGAGCTGGGTGTAGCATTGGAAGTTGGCTCACCCTGGACACGACATATTGTAGGTTGAGCACACACACGTATGTTAGTCTGATCTACAGAGCTCGGACAACGCAGACGGTCACGCATTTACCAGCAAAGGGGGTACCCCGGGACATACCGAGCTGCTCGCAGAATCCAGGTCTTTCCCTCCCTCCCTGGAGACCGTGATAGTGCTCGCTCTTGAGGTCTGGTACCTCCAATATGTCACCAAACGGATACAAAAATGGTGCTGACAAAGCAGTGGGTACATGCAAAGCAAGCTATACGAATCCGCTACCGAACTAAAGTAGTTACCATTATTTTGGCATATTAAGAAGCTCTTTGGATAACTTCAGCTATAATACAGTAGCTATCCGGTTGATCGGTTGATCGAAACCACTACACCGGGAAAAGCCCACAAACCAGCACTAAAATCGTACATATAGTCACCACTTTCCAAACACGTAAGGCATCTGACTGTTGTGACCAGCCTTAAAGCAAGACACGTCTATTCTGATGCTGTGTTGCTAGTGTAAGTGGGTTAGCGCTTATAGTGTTCTATAATTGGAGACATGCAGCATAAACGCCAGCATGTTCTGTGTGACGACGTCAGTTTTGCGGTGTTGCTTTTCAATACTGAAGTGACCCCACAAGAACAGCAGTGTGCGATTATTAAACGCGATATAATATTACTAGCTGCGAGACGTTATCAAACGCGACACAAATTAACTAACAGCAGCAGCCGCAACAGCTGTATATGTATTATACTTCGGAGAAATACTCGGTACATGCAGTGCTGGGGTACAGATATTACGATGTTCTTCCGCATATGTTAAGCAGCAATTGAGGAAACATTCGAAAGAAAGCTGCTGATTGCGAAATCGCCACATTGTGTGCTGTAGATGTCGAAAAAGCATGACCAGTAGGGCTTGGATACCATGTTTCAGATGTCGTTTCTCGGAATCAGTGTCCTCTTTCAGCATGTAAACACCTGCAGTTTGCTTAGAAAAACGTCAATTTTAGTAGTGTAAAATGCTTCATGTTAGCCATGCAGCGCTGAGTATTAGACTGATCACCCACCTCCGAGTCTCCCTCATTTCCACCTGACCGACTGATTAAAACAGTTTTAAAATGTTATTTCGATTTATTAAGACAAAAAATAATATATAGCCGAAATTTCCGAGGATTACCTGGGGCTCTAATTGGTAGGATCGTCATTGAATGAGAAATATTACATATAGCTAGGAGATAACATATAGCTTGTTTCCCCTACCAGGAACAAGTGGCCTTACCGTTAAATCTAGCACCTTTCAACCCTCACTTCAGAGGTTCCGAACGTTAGTGGACATTCTCAAAGATTTTTGTACGAGAGGACAAAGTTTTTGGTGGTCAATGGCACACTGCCGATTGTATAGCAACCTGATGCGGAAGAGTGAGGGAGTGGGTTGG
>NW_003303519.1:50224-53494 GCF_000142945.1 Phytophthora infestans T30-4 | reverse complement strand
CAACCAGCGGATATCTCGTGGTTCAGACCATTCAAGCAGCGACTGAGAAAGGAATGGGTCAATCATTTGAGTACGCAGCTTAGAATGTTCAGCTCAAGCAGTGCAGATGCTGCGTTCAAGATGATAGCCCCCACTCGCGCTACTGCCATTACTTGGGCGACAACTGCATGGCGAGAATTGGGGGCGGGAGTAGTACGGAGTGGGTTTAAAGGTCTCTTAAAGGCTCGAAGTTGTGGCAGTTCAACTCACTCCACAGCTACCGAGAGCGAGGAGCAGCGCAACAGCATCTCTACGTCCGCCGATATCACGATGGATACAACAAGTGCTGTGGTGGCACGTCTCGAGACTCTGAATGTGATCATAGATACGGTAGACGACAGCGATGATATCGTCGAAAACAGCATTGGTGAAGCTGGAGATGCGTAGGTAACGCTAGGTGGGAATGATTTGCAAATTGTATGGCCAATTTTAGTTACTGAGGTTTTTTGGTTTGTATTGAAAGTTGTGGTGTCCGGATGGACATATGTTATACAGTACATGCAAAGCAAGGTATACGAATCCGCTACCGAACTAAAGTAGTTACCATTATTTTGGCATATTAAGAAGCTCTTTGGATAACGCCAGCTATAATACAGTAGCTATCCGGTTGATCGGTTGATCGAAACCACTACACCGGGAAAAGCCCACAAACCAGCACTAAAATCGTACATATAGTCACCACTTTCCAAACACGTAAGGCATCTGACTGTTGTGACCAGCCTTAAAGCAAGACACGTCTATTCTGATGCTGTGTTGCTAGTGTAAGTGGGTTAGCGCTTATAGTGTTCTATAATTGGAGACATGCAGCATAAACGCCAGCATGTTCTGTGTGACGACGTCAGTTTTGCGGTGTTGCTTTTCAATACTGAAGTGACCCCACAAGAACAGCAGTGTGCGATTATTAAACGCGATATAATATTACTAGCAGCGAGACGTTATCAAACGCGACGCAAATTAACTAACAGCAGCAGCCGCAACAGCTGTATATGTATTATACTTCGGAGAAATAATCGGTACATGCAGTGCTGGGGTACAGATATTACGATGTTCTTCCGCATATGTTAAGCAGCAATTGAGGAAACATTCGAAAGAAAGCTGCTGATTGCGAAATCGCCACATTGTGTGCTGTAGATGTCGAAAAAGCATGACCAGTAGGGCTTGGATACCATGTTTCAGATGTCGTTTCTCGGAATCAGTGTCCTCTTTCAGCAGGTAAACACCTGCAGTTTGCTTAGAAAAACGTCAATTTTAGTAGTGTAAAATGCTTCATGTTAGCCATGCAGCGCTGAGTATTAGACTGATCACCCACCTCCGAGTCTCCCTCAATTTCCACCTGACCGACTGATTAAAACAGTTTTAAAATGTTATTTCGATTTAGTAAGATAATATATAACCGAAATTTCTGATTAATACCTGGGGCTCTAATTAATAGTATCTTCATTAAATGAGAAATATTACACTTAGCTAAGGAGATAACATATAGCTTTTTTCCCTACCAGACCAATGACCTTACCGTTTAAATCTAGCACCTTTCGAACATCACTTCAGGGTTCGACCGTCATGACCTTCTCGAAGATTTTTTTATGAGGGGCCAAAGTTTGGTGGTCATTGCATCCTACCAATGCAATAGCAGCTGATGCAGTAGTATAAGGATTGATTGGTGGCTCTATTGAAGAAAGAATCATTACGATGACATTGCCTGCCAGGCTGGGTCGCTTTAGGTGGCTTAGAAAACTAAAATACTACCTAAATTCCGGCGAGGTTACTCTCAGTTACTGTGAGGGTACGCGATGAGAGTTATATTCGGAAAATTTCGCATTTTAAAAATCAAGCGTCAGTACGAGCTGCTGTAACAGCAGCCAACTGCCCGGAGTGTTTTTGCGTGCCCTTGACTTTGGCCGATCCTTTCCGATCTGTCAATGGGGGGGGGGGGTCAAAGTTGCGCTTGACATGAAAACGTTGCAGCAATAAACAATAATCAGCCAATCAGAGCGATTTGTCTCTATGCCGTTATGTTATGTTTTCTAGCCACACAACTCGAGTCAATTCGAACTAACGCCATAAAAACATAACAAATTTGCAAGGTTTTTCAACCGTGATGACAAGGGAAACCATGCTGAAGTGAGCGCTTAATGCCGCCCATCGACACCATCTCAGCGCAACGTAGGTTTAGTTATTCGTAGGCGCGAGGCGCTAGCTCACGCTTGCATAGGACATAGTCGACTGCGGCGCAGTCGCGCCCCTATCTAACTAGAACATCATAGAACAAGCACGACCCCAACAAGGGCGTCGCTCTCTCTGCGTTTCTGTGGCCTGGTTGCTCGTGACGTTAGCGCTCCGGCTACCGACGAACACGGGGGCGCGGACTTTGTGATGCAGGGGTGTGTGGCGGTCGTCTTGGCGCCGCAGCTTGGGCTGCAGATTTCGACCCACAGAGGCCCTCAATACTAAAGCTACTGGATAAGAAAATGGGGGGGGGTCAAAGTAACAGGCAAAACCAGACAATCAGAGAAGCAGCCTTTTTAATGTCTTTATGTCAAGATTCTTTTAAGTTTTACTCTGAAACCCCTAATGCCCAAATCTTGAAAGGCGGCATGTTGAAATACACCGCTGTTTAATCGACGTTTTAAATCGCGCCCGGCGGATCCGTATTTGCCCAAAACTTCTCGGCAAGTTGCCAATGCGTTTCAGTCATTTAAGTTTCATTTCTATGCGTACGGTGGCTTTTGTGCTGTAAGCTCATGAATATCACGCTGAGAGCATCGACAAATTTGAAAAACAAGACAAAAGTATTATTGTGATGCAAACCGCTGACAAAGTCTCATTAATGCGCTTAGTCTCTTCTCATCACCAGCGAGACACTGTCTCAACCATCTTGGTTGCTCCTTTTTGGAGTATTATATCATCAGACCTGTACACAGATAATAGGAAACAAACAGTTTTCATCGTTATATTTCAGTTGACGAATCGGAGAGATGGTTTACGCCTTCGCCTGTTATCACATTTTTCAAGTGCATTCCGTTGGAAATGAAAAGACTGCTAACTATTGTAGCCTCAAAAATTGCGTTACCCACACTCATCACAAGACTAAGCGTCGGTGCTTTATGATCGGTGCCTTTCCTTTACTCAGAAAAAAACTTAGGGAGAACAGAACAATAGTCGCATTGGGAAGAAGCCTGTAACTGGCTGGGCCTATGTAATCAACAAAAGGATTTTTGTCATTTTATAGAC
>NW_003303519.1:36202-50124 GCF_000142945.1 Phytophthora infestans T30-4 | reverse complement strand
TCGCTTAACGGGCACTAGAATTACTTGAAAGGGTGACTGCGAGATTGGGTTTCACAACTATTCGAAGCTTGGTTCTCGGCCTACACTTCTTTTCCGCTTATCTAGGCCAGTCCAGTTCTGTAACCACTTCCTTATTGTTATTCACCGGCACTCCTGTGTGGTCTGCTTCCTAGAAGGCTCATACAGTGAGCTACCCGCGTGCTGTGCCATCACTCACCCTCCGTCGGACGAGATTTCCGTTTTGGCCATCTGTTCCCGATTAGATACGAAAAGATGAGGGCTTTTTTTCAAAGGCCCAAGCAAAAAGCTTAAAAAAGACTAAGCAAAATTTTACTTTCGAATGGACTCGTAGCATTTAATGCTACTAAACCCTTTTGCGGCGCCGCGCCCTGTCACTTAAAGGTTTTACTTGTTTAGGCACCTGGAAGCTCACGATTTTTCTCCTTATCGTCTATCCAGTCGCGAAGGGTCATGCGAGGGATATTTCGCTACCTGATGCGGCTTTGTAGCTTTCTAACGCGTTCGCAGTCTTGATTGCGTCGCGCTTGGTAATATTGGTATAAGAACGCTAAGGCACCAGCTCCGAAGTGAGATTAATCTAAAACTTCTTGAAGAAACCACCTGATGCAATTTATTATTTCATTGAGTTAAGATATTAATTTTGCTCAAATAGCCATTTTTAAGCTACAAGTCTTCTTGCCGGATATTTATCGTGTGATGAATCTCATCGTCGTTTTTTGTAGGATCCTAGGCGTGAGCTTGGCTAACTGATACTATCTCGCAAAGAAGCATGTTGTTCAAGCCTGAGGCAGTCTCCGTGATTGTCCATTGTAAAAACCAGCGATTAATGCAGCAATCGATACGCTGAGTAAATGCCAACATCGTGGCGCAAGTGGCGCCGCAACAATAAAATGAAGACCTTCGTTCTAAGCCCTGAGTCGTTAAAAATGGTGTCAACGGCCGGGTTCGAACCGGCGACCTTCTGCGTGTAAAGCAGACTTGATAACCACTACACTACGCCGACTACAACAATATCGACTTTTCACATGCATAATTAACTGAGATCCCATTAAAATGTTGGCGTAGGATTTTTGGATTAGGACCCAAACACGAATTCCAATTTAATGACTGTCTTATGGGGTCGGCTTTAAATCAGACCAGGTCGCAACAGAAAAGTTGATTTTTCGACTGCCTTTACGCACGCAATCTTCTCACCTTTCACTGCAACCAGTTGTTGCTCGACTAAATAAGTAAGTATTCCAGCGTGTCCACACTTCGAAGGTCATACCTGTTCTGAGAACAGCTCGAACAGTTTCTATGATGCTTTTAATGAATTTACAGTTTTCGCTTTGCAGGGGCGGCTTAATTGAAGCCAACCCTGGAAAGAAGACGTAAATGATCAACTACCCAATATCTGCGTTGACACGATTCATAATCCGATTCATAATTGCAGATAAAAAGCTAATTTTATTTAGGTAAGGATGACAACTTTCATTCATTCTCAGCTCGACCTGAGAGCAGCCAAATGATACGTACGCATAAGTTCCATCCATAAGACATCCGGATGCTTAATATTTAAGCAAACCAAGTATAAATCTGATAACGTTTAACAATTAAATGAAAAGGATGATCACACGATTTGGATCACTTGTCGCACGCCTAGGAAGCGAACCAAACCACTCTAATTGCAATGGATCGTATACATCGAAAGGGACAGTAGGCGAAAGCTAACTCTGAACTATCATTTAGTAACTGGACGCACTAAAAACAAAATCTCGACTATTAGGTATTCGAGAATTCAGCTCAATCAACTTAGTACACTAACTCCGCTTTTTGAGCTGTACAAGCACTGCGAAAAGCGTTCTGTGGACATTGGAAAGATGACTACATGGGCTGTGCTTTGCAACCTTGCGGATGAGCTAAAGTGGCAATAATCCAGAGCACGAAATAATAATCAAAAAGCCAAATTTGTCTTGAGTAGATCTGAACGTGGTAGGACCATAGATGAATGGTGTCAAGACTGCCATTCCGAAAGCGCCTCGCCTCCGATAAGTACGATTAAATTGCTGGACGGTGCTTGTGCAGAAGAGCCAAGGGCTTTTTGGTATATGCATTGTGACACGAATCGATGGATTGCTGGACTCATTAGTCACGGCACCCGCAAGATCCAGCCAGGATTCTCACCGCACGCCACAACGGCTGTGTAAGACAGTAATCGTCTTGAAACGCGCTTCTGCGAAATTGGTCTGATGTATTTGGTTCTGCGATCGATTATCTTCTCCTCTGGGTGCAGTGTTGCGTGCCTATAATGAACGCTAGTTGGCGCAAAGTATTGCCAAGTTTTGGTCGTTTCGATGCGAATTTCAGGTGGGCGAAATGTGTTGTAAGCAACGGCTGGGAAAAGCACAGAACCGACATTGCCAGATTACGTTTATTGCTTGCCTCCTTGATTATTCGGATATTCTACCGATCATATAAACCTATTGGACCTGTTTAGGTTTATGATTGGTAAGTCTTCAGTGCTAGCTCCGAAATGGTACGTATACGGAACTGATCAGGAGATTGGAACAGAATTCTTGGGGTTGTACCTCCAGACCCCCGTAGAAGAGAAAACATGTTCTGGAGAGCGCAACGGGTCCGCTCGCTGTTGAGCTCGAGGCTGGGCCCACCTCCGCAAATACCGCGCGGGCTTGCTGCTGCTACGCAGCCTCGCACCCGATCGCTCTCGATATGAAGCGACCCTCTGTTTAAACGGTACTACACTCGTGCTCGCTCTCTGCCTAGTTGATGCATCGATCTGTCGTTGCTGGTCGTCAATATGGCGCAGCTGCGTAAAGGTTGCACATGACAAGACAACGAGTGATACTCCATCGGAGTGGCGAGCCTGGCTCGTTGCCCAATATGCTCAAACGCAAGACCAAACTCGTTTTCATTCCCATTCTCTGTCAAATGATTTTTGAATTTGACTTACCACTATGCCACACGCGCCTGTGTTGCACGTCGTAGCAAGGAAGTTTGCCCAACGCTGCTGGCATAGACGAGTTTGTTGCGGTTTGTCTGATAAAAATATTATCCATAATCACAAAATTTAAATCTTACCCGACCCGCCATCAAGATGCCAGCTACCAAAGCTTTCATAGCTGTTGGACCTTCACCTACACGAATCCTTCGTATTGTGCTTCTGTAACATTATTTGCTGGATTAGCATGATGGGCGCATCTGTGCCCCACCCCACGACCATTTTCTGGACGACAATTCTTTTCACTTTTTATAGAAAGACTGGATAGCATTCGTCAACCAAAATTTGTAAAGGAGTAACACCACGACGACTAGTGCGACTGTTATATCTTGGTTCAGCAATCTTCATGGTCAGATGAGCGTATTGTTGTGCGTCATAATTTCAGCCGATTAGTAAAATTAAAACGTAGGGAAGCAGCTAAATTATTTAAAGAACAACCAATATACATTTCAAATTACATAGCAGTCTGCCTGTTCCTCCATGGCGAGTAAGTAGATATCACTTGTGTCAGGGTAGTAGGGGGGATGTTCAAATTGGTACTCGTTGGCTGTGACCATAAAGATTGTCTTGAAAATAGTCTAGGTTTGCCGTCATAGAGACTTTTCGCAACCACGTTTTAGTTGTTTCCGCAAAAACTTTGAAAACCGTAGTACCGTCAAATACAATATTCAAAAACAATTTGATCGAGGAAACTGGCCAATTAGCTTAAACCTTATTCAGCTTCGCGCAGGCAAACATGATGCTTCCATTATTTCCGGTGCAAGAGTACAGCGGCCTTTAGAATCTTAAAGCGATTCCTTTGTTGATCGTTGCCACGATCGGTGAATGCATGCACTTAGAAACTACCAAACATACGCGCCTTAGTGTAGTCCGGTCTTTGAAGTAGCAGATCATCAACTCACATTTTCGATATTGAGATTTATCTGAAAAAGATAATCAAGGACTTTGTACTGGTCCTTTTTAACTTATATCTAGTCATGTCTGAGTTTACTTGAAAGCGGGGGATTTTAATTGGGCGAGTACGTTAGAATAAGTACACATGAAGAAGAAGGAGCAGGCGCTAAAGCTTTCAGGTAGTCAATCAGCAGAAGATCTGTTGCCTCCTAGACACTACACTCGACACTCATAGTCGATACTGGACACCATCATGGTGGTGTAAGACTGAAATCAAGCACTTTGCGAAAGCAGTCGGATTAAATCATTCTAGTCTGACATTGATGACGGCAGTTCGTCTTGGTGTGCGCTGAAACTCATCTCAAAAGTGGTTGCGAAAGGTCTAATATTTCAAACCCCTGTTTTGCACTTTACTCGACTCATTCCACAACGCAGGTGAAGTATTATTTGTGGATGCAAGGTGTATGCAAAATCTTCATACGACACGATGGCCGAGCGGTCTAAGGCGCTGGTTTTAGGCACCAGTCTTCGGGCGTGGGTTCGAATCCCACTCGTGTCATTCTTTGCCTCGTGTGCACAAAACAATTTGACTCACATTTTGAACAGCCACTGTATTTCGTATGTATTTACCGAAGGAATCGTTTTACTGACACAACCAAGTAGCCAATCAGAGGTCTTGTATTTTCGTACAGTCGCTGCTTTTGTGCTTACCGACAGTTCAGCAGAGCCACAAAATTGTCATTAGCAAAATCGTAGCAACAGCAGCGCAGTAACAACAGCCACGCATGCGAGCACCGCCACCGGGCCGCCCTCGCGTCAATGGCAACGGCCGCAAGACTCCAAAGTATTCCCGTACTTGCTACACCAACGCGACAAAGCTCGAGATTGTTACCTTTTTTGGTAAACACGATGCTGACACTACATTAGCTTAACATTTCCGAGGCCAAGATGGCCACGCCCGAGAACAGAAGCGAAAGCTACTCTACCAGTGGCGGAAAGAGCGAGAACGGCTAGAAACGTTGTGTGCTACTCCTAGTCTAGCTCGTTGGAAGTACCTGCGGTCGAAAGGGAGTGCGACTATTCTTCCTGTTGACGCTGAGCATGAGATTGTGCATTGGATAAATGCTCTGCGAAAAGATGGAGCCCCTGTGAGCGCCAAAATGCCTGGGTTACAAGCCAAACAGACTGCCACCGACTATAATATTTCCCCATTCATGGCGTCGTGGCACTGGAGAAAGAGCTTCATGAAGTAGTGACAGTGATGAAGAAAATGAAGATAACTTTTAATACTTCAGCTTGCAATTATGTCTTCTTTTCTTAATTTCTTATGAATACCACTGTTGACTATCCTCCTGATGTGCAGCTACAAATCGTGTGGATGCATGTCAGCACGCACATACGGAATATGGGCTACTCTAATCTGAAGCTTTGCCTATATAGCCCAGGCGTACCACCGGGGTACAGGTTTTATGGCAACAAAATGTTTTGTGCGTGGCTCTAAAACAAACGCATTCCTTAGAAACAAAGGGTTTATACGCCGCTCTAACCGCACACGAGTGCACGCGATGATAGATCGCTCAAAGTTTGCCATGACTCCGAGCCCATGCAAATCTACAAAAAGCTGCGTGTCGGGCACCTAATGCCTCTACAGACTGAAGGGCGTTTATAAGCTCATAACTTTATGTATATAGAAGCACACGCTAGTCGTGTGCTGGACGTTTTGCGCCGTATTGGTTGATATATGGGGAGCCAGACCCATTATTACCCTATTGGTTGATATATAGGGAGCCAGACCCATTATTATGTGTTTGAGTGGTCGCCGAATCCTAAAATTAGGTCAGTTGAATTTTCGCTATACCTAAGACCCAATTGTCTTATTCCGAGCTTCCTCAACACCATAGTGTAGGCAAATAACGGAATAAATCAGTGGCCCGTTAGATGATCCGCACGAAAATTTTCAGCTTTTCACTTACGTCCGAAGCAGCCGGCCAATTTTTTACACTTTCTTTACAAAAAAACTTAAGATGGTCGATAGGGGTCAATTCGTCTGAAATTGTCTCATCTATAACAGTGCCGGCAGCTCAGGTGGCTAGTCCATGTGGACATATTGAGGGCCCATACGGGAGCACGGTTGTTGTAGGTTCGATTCGCATCGAATGCGAATGCGTTAGCTCTCCAATCTCTTTAAATTGGCTGTCGAAAAATGACTGGCTAGTGCTCAGCTGGAATGAACCGAAGCAGGAAGCGCCAAATTCTAGGCTCTCGATCGTAAATGTATTTTCTTCTGAAGCTGGAATGACAGGGTTTTGTCTTCATTTGAAAAACCTCGAAAACCAGAGAGCCAGTTTGGTAAGTTCAAACTTGTCAGGCTCGTTCTGGGTCCCTGTTTCCGGTAATGAAGCGCAGTGGCTTCGTTGAAAGGTCGCGAAATGTGGCTGAAACGAGCATGTTCGGACATTTCAAACGTGTTCCCGACTCTCAGTAAGGTCTCAAATGACCATTTTAAGAGGTTTTACGGGTTCGCGATAAATTGGAGAAACTTTGGTTCGCTTCATCTTCTTTCCAGCTGAGGGCTAGTGAGAGCGTTCTAGTTTTATACAACGCCCTCTTAGAGCGCGAAGTAATCGAAGGGCGTTCTAATCAATGGGGGTGTTTTATTCGATATTATACGTTATCGACTTTCGGAACTATTGGAAAAGCTTCCTTAACTACCACTTCTTTTCAGAGCTTCTCCTACGACTCGATCGTCCACTGATTTGTAGCTAGACGCACTTTGTTCTCTGCTTTACGCTTATTCAGGACCTCACCATCCGTGTTCCCAGTGTCCGTTTCGTTCGTGTTGTTCTTCGCTTCGTCTAGTACCACGCAAACGCACTCATGAAACCAGTACTCTCCGTCACAGATACACTCGTCCCAGCAAATGCAGTCCTTACAGCACTAGCATGTCTCCCACCACCCACGCTTGCTAGGCCATACTGCGGCCGCATTCTTCACCGAGTCTTCAGTAGTTTCCGTCTCTGCGTCCGTCTCCGCGCTGATGTCTGCCAGCCACTTTCCCGTAAGTTTTTTTTAAGGGTCCCATGACCCCAACGTCTAGTGGCTGGTTGACCGCGGTGCTGTAGGGTGGCAACTGGCAAATCAGAGCCAACGTTGTCTCAGCTTCAGCATCAACTTCCTTCATGGATACGTTTGTTTTGAAGCAATCGAGGTTAAGGATTGATGCCGCATCAATTTTGAAACTAGGGCAGCTCCTGTACGTAGAATGAAGAACCCTGGGGCATCCAGCCAGCCGCTCTCATGTACAGTATACACATGACCGGCCGGATATGTTGGTAGCTCCTCGTTTTTGATTTATCCACCTGGCAGCCATCGAACAAACGCATTGGAAGTTTCTTTCCTTTAACACTAAGTTAATCAGTCGACCAGGCCAGATTTCAGAGGTGACAATCATGTCAAATACTCACTCAGAACTCGTGAGGGTTTAAAACCAGGTAAATACTAGAGTTCAGTATATGTTATATCTGCCAACCTACCGTGCGAGTAGTGAAGCGAGCCCGTGGCGAGCGGAACGGAGGCAAAATACAAGGAACGACATTCATTCTTACCCGCCGCGTAGCGGCGGCACTCGGCTAGTCTTAAACATCTACTGCAGCAACCTGTCTGTCCGTCACACTAAATTGTCGTGCCTGTCACGCTTTTCCGGACAAATCATTGGATAAAATAATTTAAATATTCCTACTGGCTGCCGAGCGCAGCGAAGGTGGCCCCGATTGGCCTAAAAGCTGCCGAGCGCAGCGAGGCGGCCCAAATCGGCACCTTCTGCAACCCTGCGGGCCTTTGGGCCCGCCTGAGCCACAATGAAGTAACAAAGCTAAGAATAATGGTAGAATCGCACAGACTGAAAAAATGGGCTTAAAGACGACTACCTCGACGAAATTGCTCCGGGAAAACGCTAAAGGGTCAACTATTTTCAGGCTGTTCTAGATCAGTAATGTTTTCGATTTGTGGTGTTTCATTTATTTTAAATCGAACTCCTCAGTGCAGCTCTCAGTCTGAAGGATTGAGAGCCTCTTGAAGCAAAGTAAATGGGTCAAGATAACACTCGACGGCTTGGCCATGTTGAAGACATAAGAACATGACCTGGTCGTCACATTGCACTGAATCACATCATCCTCTTGTTACATTTTATGTGTACCCTGAGTAGTCCATGGACCATATTTTCTTCTCCAACAGCAATAGCGATAGCGCTTTAGCAGAGTACACTGCGGGTACATTCTTAGGTGTCCAAGCAGAGGCGGAGAGCGTGAAGTCCCTGTGCAGCACCGGCTCCAAGATGCCGTAGGACGACCGCAACTGCCTGCTCATGGGCTGCTGCCAAGCGCGGACACCTCCCTATCATTCAATGGCTGCACGCAACCCCAGCGAAGGATGCACCGCCAAGGCCTTGTACTATGTGACCAGCAGCGGACTCCTCCGAATTTTCGATGGCACCGTTCGGAGGGCTTCACATACCAAGCGACCTAGCTTTTGCTGTGGTGTCCTGACCTCTAATGCGGCTATTCCGTCCTCTTCACCAACACAATCAGTCGTTAGTACGATCATTTACATCATAGCAAGCTACGATACCTTCTCCGCGAACTTGCTTCTCAAAGCTATCAGCTGGGTGTAGCATTGGAAGTTGGCTCACCCTGGACACGATCATATTATAGGTTGATCACACACACGTATGTTAGTCTGATCTACAGAGCTCGGACAACGCAGACGGTCACGCATTTACCAGCAAAGGGGGTACCCCGGGACATACCGAGCTGCTCGCAGAATCCAGGTCTTTCCCTCCCTCCCTGGAGACCGTGATGGTGCTCGCTCTTGAGGTCTGGTACCTCCAATATGTCACCAAACGGATACAAAAATGGCGCTGACAAAGCAGTGGGTACTGTATAACATATGTCCATCCGGACGATATGTCCATCCGGACACCAATATTTACCAATGAACGAAGGTGAATTTAATAAGGTTTTTTACAGTTAACCATTTATTCATCCGGGCAGTGCTGTTTTTGTGCGAAGCCTTGATGGATGGTGGGAGGCGCCGCTCGCCATTTCCAGAAACACTCCAGACCATGGCGCGGGGACCCAAGGCATCTCCAGGAAGTCTAGGCAGGCGTCCAAACGCGTACAAGCGGGACTGTGAAACATTCGGCAAGAAGTTAGACGTAATAAACTTCTATTCACAGCATGGCATGCAGGCTACTCTCGCTAAGTACTATAGCCATCTTGCAGATACAAGTCTCGAATCTAAACGGAAGCGTATTTTAGAGTGGAAGAACAACCGCACAATGATCGAGAGCATGGCGTCAACAACTACTGGGGCTCAGCTCAAGTCGGCACGAAAAAAAGGCTCAGGAACCACAATATTAAGAATAGGCGAGGAAGCTCTGGTTGAATGGGTTAATTCGCTGCGCGAAGAAGGTATTCCTGTCTCGCGATTGATGTTGCAGCTAAGGGCAAAGAGTGTGGCAGAGGACGAAGGTGTCGCAGAGGGGGTGTTTGAAGGTAGTTGGGTTTGGCAACAAAGTTTTCTCGGGCGTCATGGACTGACGTTAAGGGCAAAAACACGGCAAGGACAACAAGCTCCGAGTGCAATGGAGCAAGAAGCCGCTGAATTTTGGGCAACGGTAGAGCAAACGCGGCTCAACCTTAACGTTAGCAAGATTTACAATGCTGATCAGAGCGGCGTCTGCTTCGAGTATCTGCCGAAGCAAACGATTTCAAAGAAGGGTGCTAAAACAGTTTGGGTCCGATGCGGGGAAAAAGATAAAGATCGTTTTACTGGCATGTTTTTGGCGGATTCGGACGGCAAGCAGTATCCACCGTTTTTTGTGATGAAAACAAAAGCATCTGCGAACCCTGACACTGCTGCTTACAATACTGCGGTGCAACATGGCTTTGGAAAAACTCTGTGGAAAGAGGTGCAGTCTCTTACAGCGTCTTTAGGCGTACAAATTTACGGAAACAGCGCGGCGTGGTGGAACTCGGATTTATCCGTTGCGTGGCTGGATTTTCATTTTGCTAGTCGAGCTGATGACGAACCGGTACTCCTATTGTGGGATGACTTCTCCGGCCATTGGACGGAGGAAGTCGAGGCCTATGCCAACACACTCAATGTGTTCCTACTCAAAGTTCCACCAGGACTGACGTCGGTTTGCCAACCAGCGGATATCTCGTGGTTCAGACCATTCAAGCAGCGACTGAGAAAGGAATGGGTCAATCATTTGAGTACGCAGCTTAGAATGTTCAGCTCAAGCAGTGCAGATGCTGCGTTCAAGATGATAGCCCCCACTCGCGCTACTGCCATTACTTGAGCGACAACTGCATGGCGAGAATTGGGGGCGGGAGTAGTACGGAGTGGGTTTAAAGGTCTCTTAAAGGCTCGAAGTTGTGGCAGTTCAACTCACTCCACAGCTACCGAGAGCGAGGAGCAGCGCAACAGCATCTCTACGTCCGCCGATATCACGATGGATACAACAAGTGCTGTGGTGGCACGTCTCGAGACTCTGAATGTGATCATAGATACGGTAGACGACAGCGATGATATCGTCGAAAACAGCATTGGTGAAGCTGGAGATGCGTAGGTAACGCTAGGTGGGAATGATTTGCAAATTGTATGGCCAATTTTAGTTACTGAGGTTTTTTGGTTTGTATTGAAAGTTGTGGTGTCCGGATGGACATATGTTATACAGTACATGCAAAGCAAGGTATACGAATCCGCTACCGAACTAAAGTAGTTACCATTATTTTGGCATATTAAGAAGCTCTTTGGATAACGCCAGCTATAATACAGTAGCTATCCGGTTGATCGGTTGATCGAAACCACTACACCGGGAAAAGCCCACAAACCAGCACTAAAATCGTACATATAGTCACCACTTTCCAAACACGTAAGGCATCTGACTGTTGTGACCAGCCTTAAAGCAAGACACGTCTATTCTGATGCTGTGTTGCTAGTGTAAGTGGGTTAGCGCTTATAGTGTCCTATAATTGGAGACATGCAGCATAAACGCCAGCATGTTCTGTGTGACGACGTCAGTTTTGCGGTGTTGCTTTTCAATACTGAAGTGACCCCACAAGAACAGCAGTGTGCGATTATTAAACGCGATATAATATTACTAGCAGCGAGACGTTATCAAACGCGACGCAAATTAACTAACAGCAGCAGCCGCAACAGCTGTATATGTATTATACTTCGGAGAAATAATCGGTACATGCAGTGCTGGGGTACAGATATTACGATGTTCTTCCGCATATGTTAAGCAGCAATTGAGGAAACATTCGAAAGAAAGCTGCTGATTGCGAAATCGCCACATTGTGTGCTGTAGATGTCGAAAAAGCATGACCAGTAGGGCTTGGATACCATGTTTCAGATGTCGTTTCTCGGAATCAGTGTCCTCTTTCAGCATGTAAACACCTGCAGTTTGCTTAGAAAAACGTCAATTTTAGTAGTGTAAAATGCTTCATGTTAGCCATGCAGCGCTGAGTATTAGACTGATCACCCACCTCCGAGTCTCCCTCAATTTCCACCTGACCGACTGATTAAAACAGTTTTAAAATGTTATTTCGATTTAGTAAGACAAAAAATAATATATAACCGAAATTTCCGATTATTACCTGGGGCTCTAATTAATAGTATCTTCATTAAATGAGAAATATTACACTTAGCTAAGGAGATAACATATAGCTTTTTTTCCCTACCAGACCAATGACCTTACCGTTTAAATCTAGCACCTTTCAACCATCACTTCAGGGTTCGACCGTCATGACCTTCTCAAAGATTTTTTTACGAGAGGCCAAATTTTGGTGGTCATTGCATCCTGCCAATGCAATAGCAGCTGATGCAGTAGTATAAGGATTGATTGGTGGCTCTATTGAAGAAAGAATCATTACGATGACATTGCCTGCCAGGCTGGGTCGCTTTAGGTGGCTTAGAAAACTAAAATACTACCTAAATTCCGGCGAGGTTACTCTCAGTTACTGTGAGGGTACGCGATGAGAGTTAAATTCGGAAAATTTCGCTTTTTAAAAATCAAGCGTCAGTACGAGCTGCTGTAACAGCAGCCAGCTGCCCGGAGTGTTTTTGCGTGCCCTTGACTTTGGCCGATCCTTTCCGATCTGTCAATGGGGGGGGGGTCAAAGTTGCGCTTGACATGAAAACGTTGCAGCAATAAACAATAATCAGCCAATCAGAGCGATTTGTCTCTATGCCGTTATGTTATGTTTTCTAGCCACACAACTCGAGTCAATTCGAACTAACGCCATAAGAACATAACAAATTTGCAAGGTTTTTCAACCGTGATGACAAGGGAAACCATGCTGAAGCGAGCGCTTAATGCCGCCCATCGACACCATCTCAGCGCAACGTAGGTTTAGTTATTCGTAGGCGCGAGGCGCTAGCTCACGCTTGCATAGGACATAGTCGACTGCGGCGCAGTCGCGCCCCTATCTAACTAGAACATCATAGAACAAGCACGACCCCAACAAGGGCGTCGCTCTCTCTGCGTTTCTGTGGCCTGGTTGCTCGTGACGTTAGCGCTCCGGCTACCGACGTACACGGGGGCGCGGACTTTGTGATGCAGGGGTGTGTGGCGGTCGTCTTGGCGCCGCAGCTTGGGCTGCAGATTTCGACCCACAGAGGCCCTCAATACTAAAGCTACTGGATAAGAAAATGGGGGGGTCAAAGTAACAGGCAAAACCAGACAATCAGAGAAGCAGCCTTTTTAATGTCTTTATGTCAAGATTCTTTTAAGTTTTACTCTGAAACCCCTAATGCCCAAATCTTGAAAGGCGGCATGTTGAAATACACCGCTGTTTAATCGACGTTTTAAATCGCGCCCGGCGGATCCGTATTTGCCCAAAACTTCTCGGCAAGTTGCCAATGCGTTTCAGTCATTTAAGTTTCATTTCTATGCGTACTGTGGCGTTTGTGCTGTAAGCTCATGAATATCACGCTGAGAGCATCGACAAATTTGAAAAACAAGACAAAAGTATTATTGTGATGCAAACCGCTGACAAAGTCTCATTAATGCGCTTAGTCTCTTCTCATCACCAGCGAGACACTGTCTCAACCATCGTGGTTGCTCCTTTTTAAAGTATTATATCATCAGACCTGTACACAAATATTAGGAAACAAACAGTTTTAATCATTATATTAAAGTTAACTAATGGAAAAGATGATTTACCCCTTCGTCTGATATGATCACATTTTTCAAATGCATTCCATTGGAAACGAAATGACTGCTAACTATTTAGTCTCAAAATTGCGCTTCCACACTATCACAAAGCTAAGCGTCTGTACTTTATGATTGAGCCTTCGTTTATTAAAAAAAAAACTTAGGTAGAACAAAAATAATGATCGTATTTGAAAAAATCTTGGATCTGGCTGGGCCTATCCAAACACAAACGATTTTAGACATTTTATGAACTAGAAACCAAGGAGAAGCGGATAGATGTTTTCCGATCGCTTAACGGGCACTAGAATTACTTGAAAAGGGTGACTGAAGATTGGGTTTCACAACTATTCGAAGCTTGGTTCTCGGCCTACACTTCTTTTCCGCTTATCTAGGCCAGTCCAGTTCTGTAACCACTTCCTTATTGTTATTCACCGGCACTCCTGTGTGGTCTGCTTCCTAGAAGGCTCATACAGTGAGCTACCCGCGTGCTGTGCCATCACTCACCCTCCGTCGGACGAGATTTCCGTTTTGGCCATCTGTTCCCGATTAGATACGAAAAGATGAGGGCTTTTTTTCAAAGGCCCAAGCAAAAAGCTTAAAAAAGACTAAGCAAAATTTTACTTTCGAATGGACTCGTAGCATTTAATGCTACTAAACCCTTTTGCGGCGCCGCGCCCTGTCACTTAAAGGTTTTACTTGTTTAGGCACCTGGAAGCTCACGATTTTTCTCCTTATCGTCTATCCAGTCGCGAAGGGTCATGCGAGGGATATTTCGCTACCTGATGC
>NW_003303519.1:31925-34828 GCF_000142945.1 Phytophthora infestans T30-4 | reverse complement strand
CAAGGAGGGGAGGATCCCCGCATAGAAGGATCTGGATCCAGGGTACAGGGATGAGGGATGCCTTTGGATCTGGAACTTTTCGCGGGACAATGGAGATGACAGACGGTTTCTAGATGACGTTGGATGATTGGAGAGCACGGTTCCACGGCGAGTGTACAATTACAGTGAAGTGGATCCAAGCGACCTGGATCCGGATGAGTGTACCCATAATAGGGTGACCATAATGATTACGCCATGGATCCGGTGGATCTGAAGATAACACAGCTGGGATGATGGGTCAAGGGAAGAAGGGACATGCAGCCGAGCCTTATAAGGGATTTAACAAGTGAAAGACATAGAAGGTAGAAATCCAGGCAGGTATAGGCTTAAATATCAATACAGAACCTCATTTGCACCATAACACGCAAGTGCCTTCCTGCCCTCAAGAACCGGAACTACATTGGCCGTACGAGCTCGGAGAAGGTTGGGAATTGCGAATCTAGTGTTGGTAGTGATAACTGGATAATACATTGGCCAGTTCCTACAACCTAGTAAGCTTTCCCATACACGTGCAGATCCGACGGGTTAACCGAATTTACTACTTGGTCGGTTATACCCTAGAGGCTCTCAACTCTCAAGATCCCGTCACAGGAGGCGGCAAGTACGACGCAAAGGAACGCAAAGGCAAGGGACACACCCGCAAGGCAACCCTACGGCCAGATCCACGATCTAGGCCCCGGATCCATAAGCTCGAATATTCGCTTAGGATTCAGAACAATCCACGGACGCAGAGTGAAGATTTTCCACTGCTGCTCCACCCCATCCCCACGTCTCGCCAAGACACTCAAGCTTCACCACTTGAACTCTTCGGAAGTTACCGAGAGAGCAAGATCCCGCCCTACCGACGGATACACAAGGTGAGGAAAGTTCAGCAGAACACGGATCATCGGGGGACCCCCTCCGTTAGTCGGTGTCTGGGCGCAGTTGGTAAGTTGGATCTGGCAATCTCGCAGATTTTGCTGATCCCGCTACACCACAATGGTGCGCGTGCCCGGATCTTATGGTGACTCGGGATTTCACCGTGAGTCCCAAGAAGATGCTCAAGTGAAGATTGAGCCAGGGGAAGAGGCGTCGTCGGAGGTCGGATCGACGAAGACGCTGCTGAATGAAACAAGATCCGCGGATCGATGGAGTTTTGGGAGGAACTCTGTCGACGGAAGAGAGGAATTTAAATCTTACCCGACCCGCCGTCAAGATGCCAGCTACCAAAGCTTTCATAGCTGTTGGACCTTCACCTACACGAATCCTTCGTATTGTGCTTCTGTAACATTATTTGCTGGATTAGCATGATGGGCGCATCCGTGCCCCACCCCACGACCATTTTCTGGATGACAATTCTTTTCACTTTTTAGAAAGACTGGATAGCATTCGTCAACCAAAATTTGTAAAGGAGTAACACCACGACGACTAGTGCGACTGTTATATCTTGGTTCAGCAATCTTCATGGTCAGATGAGCGTATTGTTGTGCGTCATAATTTCAGCCGATTAGTAAAATTAAAACGTAGGGAAGCAGTTAAATTATTTAAAGAACAACCAATATACATTTCAAATTACATAGCAGTCTGCCTGTTCCTCCATGGCGAGTAAGTAGATATCACTTGTGTCAGGGTAGTAGAGGGGATGTTCAAATTGGTACTCGTTGGTTGTGACCATAAAGATTGTCTTGAAAATAGTCTAGGTTTGCCGTCATAGAGACTTTTCGCAACCACGTTTTAGTTGTTTCCGCAAAAACTTTGAAAACTGTAGTACCGTCAAATACAATATTCAAACAAAATTTGATCGAGGAAACTGGCCAATTAGCTTAAACCACATTCAGCTTCGCGCAGGCAAACATGATGCTTCCATTATTTCCGGTGCAAGAGTACAGCGGCCTTTAGAATCTTAAAGCGATTCCTTTGTTGATCGTTGCCACGATCGGTGAATGCATGCACTTAGAAACTACCAAACATACGCGCCTTAGTGTAGTCCGGTCTTTGAAGTAGCAGATCATCAACTCACATTTTCGATATTGAGATTTATCTGAAAAAGATAATCAAGGACTTTGTACTGGTCCTTTTTAACTTATATCTAGTCATGTCTGAGTTTACTTGAAAGCGGGGGATTTTAATTGGGCGAGTACGTTAGAATAAGTACACATGAAGAAGAAGGAGCAGGCGCTAAAGCTTTCAGGTAGTCAATCAGCAGAAGATCTGTTGCCTCCTAGACACTACTCTCGACACTCATAGTCGATACTGGACACCATCATGGTGGTGCTAAGACTGAAATCAAGCACTTTGCGAAAGCGGTCGGATTAGAATCATTCTAGTCTGACATTAATGACGGCAATTCGTCTTGGTGTGCGCTGAAACTCATCTCAAAAGTGGTTGCGAAAGGTCTAATAAACCACGTTTCAAACCCCTGTTTTGCACTTTACTCGACTCATTCCACAACGCAGGTGAAGTATTATTTGTGAATGCAAGGTGTATGTAAAATCTTCATACGACACGATGGCCGAGCGGTCTAAGGCGCTGGTTTTAGGCACCAGTCTTCGGCCGTGGGTTCGAATCCCACTCGTGTCATTTCTTTGCCTCGTGTGCACAAAACAATTTGACTCACATTTTGAAACAGCCACTGTATTTCGTATGTATTTACCGAGGAAATCGTTTTACTGACACAACCCAAGTAGCCAATCAGAGGTCTTGTATTTTTCGTACAGTCGCTGCTTTTGTGCTTACCGACAGTTCAGCAGGAGCCACAAAATTGTCATTAGCCAAAATCGTAGCAACAGCAGCGCAGTAAACAACAGCCACGCATGCGAGCACTGCCAACCGGTCCGGCCCTCCCGTCAATGGCAACGGCCGCAAGACTCCCAAAGGTATTCCCG
>NW_003303519.1:28395-29939 GCF_000142945.1 Phytophthora infestans T30-4 | reverse complement strand
CACGGATCCTTCGTATTGTGCTTCTGTAACATTATTTGCTGGATTAGCATGACGGGCGCATCCGTGCCCCACCCCACGACCATTTTCTGGATGACAATTCTTTTCACTTTTTAGAAAGACTGGATAGCATTCGTCAACCAGAATTTGTAAAGGAGTAACACCACGACGACTAGTGCGACTGTTATATCTTGGTTCAGCAATCTTCATGGTCAGATGAGCGTATTGTTGTGCGTCATAATTTCAGCCCATTAGTAAAATTAAAACGTAGGGAAGCAGCTAAATTATTTAAAGAACAACCAATATACATTTCAAATTACATAGCAGTCTGCCTGTTCCTCCATGGCGAGTAAGTAGATATCACTTGTGTCAGGGTAGTAGAGGGGATGTTCAAATTGGTACTCGTTGGTTGTGACCATAAAGATTGTCTTGAAAATAGTCTAGGTTTGCCGTCATAGAGACTTTTCGCAACCACGTTTTAGTTGTTTCCGCAAAAACTTTGAAAACTGTAGTACCGTCAAATACAATATTCAAAAACAATTTGATCGAGGAAACTGGCCAATTAGCTTAAACCACATTCAGCTTCGCGCAGGCAAACATGATGCTTCCATTATTTCCGGTGCAAGAGTACAGCGGCCTTTAGAATCTTAAAGCGATTCCTTTGTTGATCGTTGCCACGATCGGTGAATGCATGCACTTAGAAACTACCAAACATACGCGCCTTAGTGTAGTCCGGTCTTGAAGTAGCAGATCATCAACTCACATTTTCGATATTGAGATTTATCTGAAAAAGATAATCAAGGACTTTGTACTGGTCCTTTTTAACTTATATCTAGTAATGTGAGAGTTTACTTGAAAGGGGGCTTTTAATTGGCGAGTACGTTAGAATAAGTACACATGAAGAAGAAGGAGCAGGCGCTAAAGCTTTCAGGTAGTCAATCAGCAGAAGATCTGTTGCCTCCTAGACACTACTCTCGACACTCATAGTCGATACTGGACACCATCATGGTGGTGCTAAGACTGAAATCAAGCACTTTGCGAAAGCAGTCGGAATAAAATCATTCTAGTCTGACATTGATGACGGCAATTCGTCTTGGTGTGCGCTGAAACTCATCTCAAAAGTGGTTGCGAAAGGTCTAATATTTCAAACCCCTGTTTTGCACTTTACTCGACTCATTCCACAACGCAGGTGAAGTGTTATTTGTGAATGCAAGGTGTATGTATTATCTTCATACGACACGATGGCCGAGCGGTCTAAGGCGCTGGTTTTAGGCACCAGTCTTCGGGCGTGGGTTCGAATCCCACTCGTGTCATTCTTTGCCTCGTGTGCACAAAACAATTTGACTCACATTTTGAACAGCCACTGTATTTCGTACTTCCTCTGTCCGAAAATATAAGCGGGGCATCTATTTAAACCGTGTCCGAAAATAAAAGCGGCATGCTTACAAATTCAAGTCATTTGATAGTACTGTCGTATTCCACTTAAGTACTCCCATACAAATGCTGTTGTTGTTGCCGGCCGCTGCAAACCAGACCGTAGAAAGTGG
>NW_003303519.1:23246-26077 GCF_000142945.1 Phytophthora infestans T30-4 | reverse complement strand
CGAAAAGCTTCCTTAACCCCTTAGTTGCTTTATGTTGCGATTTTCCAACATAAGGGGTGTATACCCTAATTCACTTCTGTTGCACCTTTTATTTTATGTTGGAGGTCCAACATAAGCAAAACTTATACCTGAATTTTGTATGGGGCAACGGTCCATATCCCCCCTTTCCCCGCTATAGTGAAATAAAGTCATTGATATGAGTGTAAAAAGGTCACATGCACAGGCTTAGGTTTAGTTTGGTTGAATGAGTTAGAAAAGGGAGGTACACACCCACTATCGAGCGAGTGGTCACCAGCCACCAGCCTCCTTACTCTTCAAAACGACGACCGAGAGCAACATGGTTGCGCCGACACCCAAGACACCGCGTCACCACCTCACCGAGCAAGAAAGGTGCCTCTGTCGCGAGGCTCTGCTAAGTGAGCGTCACGAGCGCCGCATTCGACGGACAGAGCAGAAGAGCGGCAGCGATGGAGCAGGGCAGACGAAGGCGAAGAAGGCGACAAAGAAGAAGGCTGCCAAGCGCACAAATGCAGATATGGAGGTGGCGCAGTATAAAGGTCTGTATATTCCTTCAGCAAGTGCTCAGGTTGCAGACACGGCGGGCGAAAAAGAGGGCTCGCGAAACCAGACGATTGCTGAAGCGAAGGAGACGATAGAGACAACCGCGATAGCGGATGCGATGGAGGTGGAAGCAGACCACGAGACGGAGGTGACAGAAGTCGTCGCGGACATTATTTTGAGCGTTGAGACTGCGCTGCCTGCCCAACAGTCTGGTATCGCGTTAGCTACTACTGATTCCAGTGCTGAAAAACGAAAGCGTAGTACTCAAGTGCCGACAAGAGAGCATCGCCGCGCTCTCCTACAAGAAGACAGCGATGGCGACGATGATACGGTGCGTTTTGTTGGTTTATCCAACCTAGAAGGATTGTGGCTGACAACATGTCTAACATAATATCCAACGTACGTGATGTATGGTGAACAGAGAATGCAAGGTGACGAAGACGAGAGTGTTTACGAAGCAGACGTTGTGCACAGTGTACCTGCGTGTGTTATTGACACAGACCCTAACTTTATGGACGAAGGAGCTGACGAATGCACCGGGCTCAACTCCGACGAGGACCCAGAGCTTCGTGAGGAACCTGAAGACGAAGAGGATGCTCATGACGATAGTTGGGACGTAACTCGAGGCAAGCTTCGGCTTGCCTTTTTTTGGCCCAAGTACTTATGTTGACTTGTCCAACATAAGAATCCTGCGCCATCTGTTGATACAACGTAATATTAACATAATCGTCTCTGTTGATGTGTTTGCCTGCTAGAATTGAGATTTATTGCGGGGCGAAGCCACATCTACGTACTCCTGTTCCAAAGGATAACAACACTGGAGAAGCGGCTGTACTTCAAAACATGAAAGCTCTCTTATCTCCGTCACCGACGTCTCCATGGAGATTAGTCGTCACCGACCGTTTCTACACGTCGGTCAAGCTGGCGCTGGAGCTGCTTCATTATCGGATGTATCTAACGGGGACGATACAGACGGATAGATCAGGTTACGCTGCTGGAGTGATCACTACGAAAAAGAAAAAAAAGGTGAATAGGCGCGAGGTACTGGTGCCTCCGCAAGGTACCATCAAGCTGGCTCAAAACAAGATGTTTCCGCAACTAACTGCTGCCATGTGGATGGACCGTAACCCGGTGCACCTGCTCTCAAGTGGGGGCAGCCGCCAAACCGGCACCGTGAGTACGTACTACATGCATTGGGCTCCCATTTGGGTGTTAGCACTAATTGTATTTGTATTCTAGTGAGACGCATCCACGGAGAAATGACGCCGGTGCCGGCTCCAGAGCTTGTTCGCGACTACCACCGCTTGATGGGTGGAGTCGCCGTCCATGATCAACTCCGGTTGCAGCGTTACAGCGTGCAACTTTGCTACAAAACACGCAAGTACTACAAGACTTTGTTTCTGGGGCTTCTGGATATGGCGCTCGTGAACGCGTTTATCGTTCATCGACACTATCGAAAGGTAAACAACAGGCGCCCGCCAAAACACTTCTCGTTTTTTGAGGAATTGATGGAGCAGCTACTGGCAGTAGATTCAATCGAAGCGTTTGACGAGATTGAGGTAAGTCAAATGTTGACCAGTCAACATAACCTCATCTGCTTCAGCAGCCTTCCAACATAACAACTAACTTATGGTGGGCTTGACTGTATTGGAACAGCAAGCGACATCTGCGCAAGATAGAACTGCCCCTTCGCCGGCAAGAGCAGATTCAACACAGCTACAAGGAAGCGTATCGTCAGCTATCGACGGACATTGTTTAGAAGAAAACCCAGATACTGTCGATTGCGAGCAGGGTGTGAAGCGATGCCACCGATCATGCAAAGTCTGTGCCATCTACAAGGTCAAGCCTCGCAAGTTTACGAAATACTTCTGCCCGGAGTGCTCGAACGGGAACAAACGGTGCGTAGCTCGCTTGGTACCCTTACCGTAAGCTTTGGCTAACTCGTTTTGATTTAGTAAATACCTATGCAACGTTCCGCGTGAAGGCAGGGTCAGTACGTGCTTCAGCATTTTGGCATGCTGATTGGAACAACGGAACGACATTCTGCGCGACCTACTGCAAGAGCACAGGACACGTGAACGACCGCCAGCGCCGCGGCCAGGCAAGAAGCGGAGACGCATACAGCAGGTATGCGAGAGCGGAGCAAGTGCTGGTTGCTGGTGCTGGTGAGTCCAAGCGAAGAAGATGAATGAAGCGGTGGAAGGAGGAGGCGTATTGGTTTGCCGTCCTTCTACTTGGAGGTCGTAACTTGTCTTATGCAAGGGAAGCAA
>NW_003303519.1:9020-11420 GCF_000142945.1 Phytophthora infestans T30-4 | reverse complement strand
CGAGATTGTTACCTTTTTCGGTAAACACGATGCTGACACTACATTAGCTTAACATTTCCGAGGCCAAGATGGCCACGCCCGAGAACAGAAGCGAAAGCTACTCTACCAGTGGCGGAAAGAGCGAGAACGGCTAGAAACGTTGTGTGCTACTCCTAGTCTAGCTCGTTGGAAGTACCTGCGGTCGAAAGGGAGTGCGACTATTCTTCCTGTTGACGCTGAGCATGAGATTGTGCATTGGATAAATGCTCTGCGAAAAGATGGAGCCCCTGTGAGCGCCAAAATGCCTGGGTTACAAGCCAAACAGACTGCCACCGACTATAATATTTCCCCATTCATGGCGTCGTGGCACTGGAGAAAGAGCTTCATGAAGTAGTGACAGTGATGAAGAAAATGACGATAACTTTTAATACTTCAGCTTGCAATTATGTCTTCTTTTCTTAATTTCTTATGAATACCACTGTTGACTATCCTCCTGATGTGCAGCTACAAATCGTGTGGATGCATGTCAGCACGCACATACGGAATATGGGCTACTCTAATCTGAAGCTTTGCCTATATAGCCCAGGCGTACCACCGGGGTACAGGTTTTATGGCAACAAAATGTTTTGTGCGTGGCTCTAAAACAAACGCATTCCTTAAAAAAAAAGGGTTTATACGCCGCTCTAACCGCACACGAGTGCACGCGATGATAGATCGCTCAAAGTTTGCCATGACTCCGAACCCATGCAAATCTACAAAAAGCTGCGTGTCGGGCACCTAATGCCTCTACAGACTGAAGGGCGTTTATAAGCTCATAACTTTATGTATATAGAAGCACACGCTAGTCGTGTGCTGGACGTTTTGCGCCGTATTGGTTGATATATGGGGAGCCAGACCCATTATTAGCGTTTTTGCACCCTATTGGTTGATATATGGGGAGCCAGACCCATTATTATGTGTTTGAGTGGTCGCCGAATCCTAAAATTAGGTCAGTTGAATTTTCGCTATACCTAAGACCCAATTGTCTTATTCCGAGCTTCCTCAACACCATAGTTTAGGCAAATAACGGAATAAATCAGTGGCCCGTTAGATGATCCGCACGAAAATTTTCAGCTTTTCACTTACGTCCGAAGCAGCCGGCCAATTTTTTACACTTTCTTTACAGAAAAACTTAAGATGGTCGATAGGGGTCAATTCGTCTGAAATTGTCTCATCTATACCAGTGCCGGCAGCTCAGGTGGCTAGTCCATGTGGACATATTGAGGGCCCATACGGGAGCACGGTTGTTGTAGGTTCGATTCGCATCGAATGCGAATGCGTTAGCTCTCCGATCTCTTTAAATTGGCTGTCGAAAAATGACTGGCTAGTGCTCAGCTGGAATGAACCGAAGCAGGAAGCGCCAAATTCTAGGCTCTCGATCGTAAATGTATTTTCTTCTGAAGCTGGAATGACAGGGTTTTGTCTTCATTTGAAAAACCTCGAAAACCAGAGAGCCAGTTTGGTAAGTTCAAACTTGTCAGGCTCGTTCTGGGTCCCTGTTTCCTGTAATGAAGCGCAGTGGCTTCGTTGAAAGGTCGCGAAATGTGGCTGAAACGAGCATGTTCGGACATTTCAAACGTGTTCCCGACTCTCAGTAAGGTCTCAAATGACCATTTTAAGAGGTTTTACGGGTTCGCGATAAATTGGAGAAACTTTGGTTCGCTTCATCTTCTTTCCAGCTGAGGGCTAGTGAGAGCGTTCTAGTTTTATACAACGCCCTCTTAGAGCGCGAAGTAATCGAAGGGCGTTCTAATCAATGGGGGTGTTTTATTCGATATTATACGTTATCGACTTTCGGAACTATTGGAAAAGCTTCCTTAACTACCACTTCTTTTCAGAGCTTCTCCTACGACTCGATCGTCCACTGATTTGTAGCTAGACGCACTTTGTTCTCTGCTTTACGCTTATTCAGGACCTCACCATCCGTGTTCCCAGTGTCCGTTTCGTTCGTGTTGTTCTTCGCTTCGTCTAGTACCACGCAAACGCACTCATGAAACCAGTACTCTCCGTCACAGATACACTCGTCCCAGCAAATGCAGTCCTTACAGCACTAGCATGTCTCCCACCACCCACGCTTGCTAGGCCATACTGCGGCCGCATTCTTCACCGAGTCTTCAGTAGTTTCCGTCTCTGCGTCCGTCTCCGCGCTGATGTCTGCCAGCCACTTTCCCGTAAGTTTTTTTTTAAGGGTCCCATGACCCCAACGTCTAGTGGCTGGTTGACCGCGGTGCTGTAGGGTGGCAACTGGCAAATCAGAGCCAACGTTGTCTCAGCTTCAGCATCAACTTCCTTCATGGATACGTTTGTTTTGAAGCAATCGAGGTTAAGGATTGATGCCGCATCAATTTTGAAACTAGGGCAGCTCCTGTACGTAGAATGAAC
>NW_003303519.1:3584-8137 GCF_000142945.1 Phytophthora infestans T30-4 | reverse complement strand
GATCATATTGTAGGTTGAGCACAGCGAAGGATGCACCGCCAAGGCCATGTACTATGTGACCAGCAGCGGACTCCTCCCGAATTTTCGATGGCACCGTTCGGAGGGCTTCACATACCAAGCGACCTAGCTTTTGCTGTGGTGTCCTGACCTCTAATGCGGCTATTCCGTCCTCTTCACCAATACAATCAATCGTTAGTACGATCATTTACATCATAGCAAGCTACGATACCTTCTCCGCGAACTTGCTTCTCAATGCTATCAGCTGGGTGTTGCATTGGAAGTTGGCTCACCCTGGACACGATCATATTGTAGGTTGAGCACAGCGAAGGATGCACCGCCAAGGCCATGTACTATGTGACCAGCAGCGGACTCCTCCCGAATTTTCGATGGCACCGTTCGGAGGGCTTCACATACCAAGCGACCTAGCTTTTGCTGTGGTGTCCTGACCTCTAATGCGGCTATTCCGTCCTCTTCACCAACACAATCAATCGTTAGTACGATCATATACATCATAGCAAGCTACGATACCTTCTCCGCGAACTTGCTTCTCAATGCTATCAGCTGGGGTTTGCATTGGAAGTTGGCTCACCCTGGACACGATCATATTGTAGGTTGAGCACAGCGAAGGATGCACCGCCAAGGCCATGTACTATGTGACCAGCAGCGGACTCCTCTCGAATTTTCGATGGCACCGTTCGGAGGGCTTCACATACCAAGCGACCTAGCTTTTGCTGTGGTGTCCTGACCTCTAATGCGGCTATTCCGTCCTCTTCACCAACACAATCAATCGTTAGTACGATCATTTACATCATAGCAAGCTACGATACCTTCTCCGCGAACTTGCTTCTCAATGCTATCAGCTAAGTGTTGCATTGGAAGTTGGCTCACCCTGGACACGATCATATTGTAGGTTGAGCACAGCGAAGGATGCACCGCCAAGGCCATGTACTATGTGACCAGCAGCGGACTCGTCCCGAATTTTCGATGGCACCGTTCGGAGGGCTTCACATACCAAGCGACCTAGCTTTTGCTGTGGTGTCCTGACCTCTAATGCGGCTATTCCGTCCTCTTCACCAACACAATCAATCGTTAGTACGATCATATACATCATAGCAAGCTACGATACCTTCTCCGCGAACTTGCTTCTCAATGCTATCAGCTGGGTGTTGCATTGGAAGTTGGCTCACCCTGGACACGATCATATTGTAGGTTGAGCACAGCGAAGGATGCACCGCCAAGGTCATGTACTATGTGACCAGCAGCGGACTCGTCCCGAATTTTCGATGGCACCGTTCGGAGGGCTTCACATACCAAGCGACCTAGCTTTTGCTGTGGTGTCCTGACCTCTAATGCGGCTATTCCGTCCTCTTCACCAACACAATCAATCGTTAGTACGATCATATACATCATAGCAAGCTACGATACCTTCTCCGCGAACTTGCTTCTCAATGCTATCAGCTGGGTGTTGCATTGGAAGTTGGCTCACCCTGGACACGATCATATTGTAGGTTGAGCACAGCGAAGGATGCACCGCCAAGGCCATGTACTATGTGACCAGCAGCGGACTCCTCCCGAATTTTCGATGGCACCGTTCGGAGGGCTTCACATACCAAGCGACCTAGCTTTTGCTGTGGTGTCCTGACCTCTAATGCGGCTATTCCGTCCTCTTCACCAACACAATCAATCGTTAGTACGATCATATACATCATAGCAAGCTACGATACCTTCTCCGCGAACTTGCTTCTCAATGCTATCAGCTGGGTGTTGCATTGGAAGTTGGCTCACCCTGGACACGATCATATTGTAGGTTGAGCACAGCGAAGGATGCACCGCCAAGGCCATGTACTATGTGACCAGCAGCGGACTCCTCCCGAATTTCGATGGCACCGTTCGGAGGGCTTCACATACCAAGCGACCTAGCTTTTGCTGTGGTGTCCTGACCTCTAATGCGGCTATTCCGTCCTCTTCACCAATACAATCAATCGTTAGTACGATCATTTACATCATAGCAAGCTACGATACCTTCTCCGCGAACTTGCTTCTCAATGCTATCAGCTGGGTGTTGCATTGGAAGTTGGCTCACCCTGGACACGATCATATTGTAGGTTGAGCACAGCGAAGGATGCACCGCCAAGGCCATGTACTATGTGACCAGCAGCGGACTCCTCCCGAATTTTCGATGGCACCGTTCGGAGGGCTTCACATACCAAGCGACCTAGCTTTTGCTGTGGTGTCCTGACCTCTAATGCGGCTATTCCGTCCTCTTCACCAACACAATCAATCGTTAGTACGATCATATACATCATAGCAAGCTACGATACCTTCTCCGCGAGCTTGCTTCTCAATGCTATCAGCTGGGTGTTGCATTGGAAGTTGGCTCACCCTGGACACGATCATATTGTAGGTTGAGCACAGCGAAGGATGCACCGCCAAGGCCACGTACTATGTGACCAGCAGCGGACTCGTCCCGAATTTTCGATGGCACCGTTCGGAGGGCTTCACATACCAAGCGACCTAGCTTTTGCTGTGGTGTCCTGACCTCTAATGCGGCTATTCCGTCCTCTTCACCAACACAATCAATCGTTAGTACGATCATTTACATCATAGCAAGCTACGATACCTTCTCCGCGAACTTGCTTCTCAATGCTATCAGCTGGGTGTTGCATTGGAAGTTGGCTCACCCTGGACACGATCATATTGTAGGTTGAGCACAGCGAAGGATGCACCGCCAAGGCCATGTACTATGTGACCAGCAGCGGACTCCTCCCCGAATTTCGATGGCACCGTTCGGAGGGCTTCACATACCAAGCGACCTAGCTTTTGCTGTGGTGTCCTGACCTCTAATGCGGCTATTCCGTCCTCTTCACCAATACAATCAATCGTTAGTACGATCATTTACATCATAGCAAGCTACGATACCTTCTCCGCGAACTTGCTTCTCAATGCTATCAGCTGGGTGTTGCATTGGAAGTTGGCTCACCCTGGACACGATCATATTGTAGGTTGAGCACAGCGAAGGATGCACCGCCAAGGCCATGTACTATGTGACCAGCAGCGGACTCCTCCCGAATTTTCGATGGCACCGTTCGGAGGGCTTCACATACCAAGCGACCTAGCTTTTGCTGTGGTGTCCTGACCTCTAATGCGGCTATTCCGTCCTCTTCACCAACACAATCAATCGTTAGTACGATCATATACATCATAGCAAGCTACGATACCTTCTCCGCGAACTTGCTTCTCAATGCTATCAGCTGGGTGTTGCATTGGAAGTTGGCTCACCCTGGACACGATCATATTGTAGGTTGAGCACAGCGAAGGATGCACCGCCAAGGCCATGTACTATGTGACCAGCAGCGGACTCCTCCCGAATTTTCGATGGCACCGTTCGGAGGGCTTCACATACCAAGCGACCTAGCTTTTGCTGTGGTGTCCTGACCTCTAATGCGGCTATTCCGTCCTCTTCACCAACACAATCAATCGTTAGTACGATCATATACATCATAGCAAGCTACGATACCTTCTCCGCGAACTTGCTTCTCAATGCTATCAGCTGGGTGTTGCATTGGAAGTTGGCTCACCCTGGACACGATCATATTGTAGGTTTAGCACAGCGAAGGATGCACCGCCAAGGCCATGTACTATGTGACCAGCAGCGGACTCCTCCCGAATTTTCGATGGCACCGTTCGGAGGGCTTCACATACCAAGCGACCTAGCTTTTGCTGTGGTGTCCTGACCTCTAATGCGGCTATTCCGTCCTCTTCACCAACACAATCAATCGTTAGTACGATCATTTACATCATAGCAAGCTACGATACCTTCTCCGCGAACTTGCTTCTCAATGCTATCAGCTGGGTGTTGCATTGGAAGTTGGCTCACCCTGGACACGATCATATTATAGGTTGAGCACAGCGAAGGATGCACCGCCAAGGCCACGTACTATGTGACCAGCAGCGGACTCCTCTCGAATTTTCGATGGCACCGTTCGGAGGGCTTCACATACCAAGCGACCTAGCTTTTGCTGTGGTGTCCTGACCTCTAATGCGGCTATTCCGTCCTCTTCACCAACACAATCAATCGTTAGTACGATCATTTACATCATAGCAAGCTACGATACCTTCTCCGCGAACTTGCTTCTCAATGCTATCAGCTGTGTGTGGCATTGGAAGTTGGCTCACCCTGGACACGATCATATTGTAGGTTGAGCACAGCGAAGGATGCTCCGCCATGCCATGTACTATGTGACCAGCAGCGGACTCCTCCCGAATTTTCATGGGACGGTTCGGAGGGGTTCACATAACAAGCGACCTAGCTTTGCTGGGTGCCTGGACCTCTAATGCGGCTAATTCGTTCTTCTGAGTAGACAAGCGATCGCACGCAGGTATCTATACATCAGAGTAATTTACGATACTTTCTCCGGGAATTTGCTTTCCTTGCAATATCGGGGAGTTGCGATGGTATTAGGGTCAGCCTGTGCCGGTTGCAATGAGGTTAGACGAATTCAAAGATGCACGCCGTGTTAGAATTATTTATTCTTGACGGAGCCCTCCCGTAT